>NW_027248401.1:0-300000 GCF_041260155.1 Ptychodera flava
CTGCCTGAACCTGTCTGTTTTCTGACTAAGTAACACACAGCCCTGCCATGCACAGCTTACATACATACATACATACATACATACATACCGGTACATACATACATACATACATGCATACATACATACATACACACATACATACATACATACATACATACATACTAGCTCTGCATGGCAGGGCTGTGTGTTACCGGCATTATGTGGCCTGTCAGCCTGTGGTGGGAGGCCGTATAATGCCGGTAACACACAGCCCTGCCATGCACAGCAAACATGTATACATTCATACATACATACATACATACATACTGGCTCTGCATGGCAGGGCTGTGTGTTACCGGCGTTATGTGGCCTCCCACCACAGCCTGTGGTGGGAGGCCGTATAACGACGGTAACACACAGCCCTGCCATGCACAGCAAACATACATACATACATACATGCATACATACATACATACTAGCTCTGCATGGCAGGGCTGTGTGTTACCGGCGTTATGTGGCCTCCCCGTGACCACAGCCTGTGGTGGGAGGCCGTATAACACCGGTAACACAGCCCTGCCATGCACAGCTAACATAATACATACATACATACATACATACATACATACATACATACATACATACCCCCGGTACATACATATTAGCTCATGACGGGACGCTTGCATCTAAAAAACAGTGCACTTTTTTGAGCTCTTTCTGCACTGATAATATGCAATCTACAGTAGTTATATCAGATATAATCAGACATTACATAACGCTTAGTCAACAACTTCAGATACCAATAGCTTCGCTGGTACTACTTTATGCCATTGCAAGGTATTGTACAGCGAAGCGGCACAAACTCAGTCTCGTGTAAACCTTGACAACAGTATTATCATTTCAGGACATCGGAATTTGTTCCTACTTTTATTAATTTGAACTAAAATATGGCGTGTAGTATATTTATAGGTCCTATTCTGTGAAAATTAGGGTACAATGTTCAAAGAAGTTCAAGGCGAACGATTATCTGTATGAGTGAAGTGTGTAAGGCAAAGATGTCTGCCCTGTACACCCACTTAATTGCTATCTCTAATCACATATTGCAAACAGCTTACGAGATGGCAAATAACTTTAATTAGGAGCTCCATACCCCTTCAAACCCCTATTTCAAGTGGTGAATGTGCATTGAATATGCATTGTTTTTAGATGGAAACGTCCACTAATGTCTGCATGGCAGGGCTGTGTGTTACCGCATTATACGGCCTCCCACCAGAGGCTGTGGTGGGATGAGACATAACGACGGTAACACACAGCCCTGCCATGCACAGCATACATACATACATACATACATACATACATACATACATACATACATACTAGCTCTGCATGGCAGGGCTCACTGTGTTACCAGCGTTATGTGGCCTCCCACCACAGCCTGTGGTGGGAGGCCGTATAACGACGGTAACACACAGCCCTGCCATGCACAGCTAACATACATACATATACATACATACATACACACACACAACATACATACATACATACATACATACTAGCTCTGCATAGCAGGGCTGTGTGTTACCGGCATTATGTGGCCTCCCACCACAGCCTGTGGTGGGAGGCCGTACCGGTATAACGCCGGTAACACACAGCCCTGCCATGCACAGCTAACATACATACACATACATACATACATACATACATACATACATACACACATACATACATACATACATACACATACATACATACACACATACACACACATACATACATACATACATACATACAAACATATACATACATACATACATACATTATATACATACATACACATGCATGCATACATACATACATACATACATACATACATACATACATACATACATACATACATCGCATCCCACCACAGCCTGTGGTGGGAGGCCGTATAACGCTGGTAACACACAGCCTGCCATGCACAGCTAACATACATACATACATACATACATACATACATACATACATTTAGTTGTGCATGGTAGGGCTGTGTGTTACCGGCATTATGTGGCCTCCCACCACAGCCTGTGGTGGGAGGCCGTATAACGCCTGTAACACACAGCCCTGCCATGCACAGCTTACATACATACATACATACATACATACATACCCCTGGTACATACATAGTAGCTCTGCATGGCAGGGCTGTGTGTTACCGGCGTTATGTGGCCTCCCACCATAGCCTGTGGTCGGAGGTCGTATAATGCTGGTAACACACAGCCCTGCCATGCACAGCTAACATACATACATACATACATACGTACATACATACATACATACATACATACATACATACATACATACATACATACATACATACATACATACATACATACATGTATACATACATACATACATACATACATACATACATACATACATAGTTCATCGATCAAATGCGAGGTGTTTGCCGGAAAAAGAGTCCCTGCACATACCGGTATGTCATTATCCATAATCGCTGCCATTAACATAGTATATTTCCCAAGGGACACATGGCGACACGCGTATGCATGCAGGTCTGTAAGCGCATATACGCGTGGCCATTTCGACGCGAGCACAGTAATCAAGATATGAAAATTCTTTCAGGTTAAGTTTTTTATTTCTCTATTTAATGGCGAAATTTTAGTGTCCTTGAGTTCATTTGGGAATTTAAAAACAACTGTTGGTTTCAGAATTTTGAATTTCGGCACTCGCGTTATAAAAACAACCATCTTTTCTACAGTTGGTGAAATCGATGTGTAATCTGCCATAGCCGTCAATGGGGTAGCAATATTCATTGACTGCACGGCGAAAACGGAAATTTCAGCCTGACTTGATTTCAACAAAAGTTATCAATAGTGATTGAAATTATAGTTGTAAGGATCAGAAATTATCAAACAACAATCGTATGATTTTAAAATTTTGAATCATGGCATAAAACTATCAATTTTAAACGGTTTTCTTGGGAAGGTGGTTGTTGCTATGAAGTTAGCGCTTGCCTGGTAACCGGCAATAGCAGTGAGAAATAGTGACATTTGGCAACCTGCCGAATCGAATATTGCCAGATTTGTCAAGGGAAAGTACATGTAGTTAACAAACTCTTTGAAGTATCAATGTAAATATACATACCTGGCTTCAATAATTATAAACACTCACAACAATCGGAGTCGTTTTTGCTTCCGCTGCACGACAAGTGTGGCCTAATTAATATTCATGAGCCAGAAAATAGGGGGATGTTTACATTGGACAAAGAGGGTGCCTCCTGGGCCAACGTGGCTCCTTCTAACTTGAAGTTTATTTTTGGAAGAATATTTCTGTGAAATCCATCAAGAAATGTAAATACTCAAAACTCCTTGGTTTAGATATGCTTTGTTTCAAATTGAAGTAAATTTGTGTGATTGTATTTTTGGGTCATTTTCTCCCATTTTTGAGCAAACATCTCTGAATCCTATTGACTGATTTTTAATGCAGTTCACCATGGGCTATGTGACCAGTGCCACAGTTATTATACAACAACTCTGATCATATGGGAGTGACACCGTCTTATTGGCGGTATTTTTTAAATGTCCTCTAGGGGAGGCTGTTACCCAATACAGTCATTTCCACCAACTTTGAATCATAGGGTTTCCGTAAAATCATAAAAAACGAATGCTTTTGCTGGGCTTCTTAAACGTCCTGTAAAATTGAATCATGGGAAAAATGGCTCCATTGAGCATGTCACAGGTCTAAACCATTATATAATCTTGCAGGTAAAAACACTGAAGACCTTGTGACAGTTCAATGACCAATGCCAAAAATGCCAAAGGAAAAAAACTAAAGACACAGGTCCTATTAACTGTAATGTGTATTAAGCGGACCCTCAATGCAAACAAAAGATATACAAATACACAGTGTTCAGCTTGTGAATTCAAAGTGTATGTGTGTAGAATGCATTGTTACTGTTTACATTTTAATTTTAGTCCGGACTAAAATTTATTTATCAATAACAATGTTCATTATACACATATGAGCTGTGCTGATAAGCTATATAGTGGACATTTCTACATGATTTATACGTTTAACAATAAACTAGTTCAGTAAATACCGGTATAAAGAACAAAAATGCTGAAAATCACCAAAAGTTATAGCTACTGTGGCTGTAAATCTGTTTCATGGCTGAAAGGCATTTCTTTTGCCAAAAAATAGCACTGTGTCTGACCGTTCACCAATGTGCAGTTTTCTGGGTACAGAAACAATGTGAGTTATAAGTTGGTTTCCTTGGATTCTCTGACAAAATGTAAGCACCACACTAGCCTTTTTGGAAGAATCTGAATAGAATGATATCATCCAGGGCTCCAATAATGTACAAAGTTTAATATTAATAGAGAAGTATTGTTGTGATGAATGCTGTATATTTACCTGAGATATCTCCCCGATATGGATGGGGATAATTACAGTCACCAGAAACTTCATTTGGACAATCTCACATCTGATAGAATTACATGTGTTGTGAATTTGAATAATTCTGTGTATGTTGTAGTCTATTCAGTTTCTGTTTTTCCAACCACGCTAATTCAGCTACCCACTTAGGCCAGTACTTTCTCACTGATTTTGCTTTTTTCTCGGGAAGGCTATTCGCAACCTTCCTGTGCAGGTTGACAGTGTAGACACTGTATTGGATGATGTCTCCTTGTCTGAATCCAGTGTAGTTATCATCCGGTTATTACAATTTGTCATCCCGATACTCCGTTCAGAATTAAGGTATGTATAAATGTTTAATTTGATTGTGTTAATTAATGAGTACAATGAAATGAAGGTAAAGTGATATCTTAAAAAAAACTCGCATGATTTAGTTAGATCAAAATTTTTTGGAATAACACATGTTGTTAAAAGGTATAATTTTATGTCATTGTTGTGAATATAGTAGTGACAACTACAGCGACACATAAATAATATTTCTATCTCACTGGAGTTTCCTCATATAATTAAACAACTAACAGTTATATGTATAAAAACACCATGTAGGGTTTAGGGTTAATTGAATATGTATGTAGGCCTGGTGTGATGTTCAGTACTGTATGGTCACACACATCTTGACTTACACAGCATATAGAGATAATGAGATTTGTGTAGGCCTGGTGTGATGTCCTATGTGGACACACATTTTGACCCCCACATTAAACATGTAGAGATTAAATTAGATTTGCGTAGGCCAGGTGTGATGTCCTATGTGGATACACATCTTGATTACACAGTATACATGTTCAGATAATTAATAATATTGTGTAGGCCAGGTGTGATGTCCAATGTGGACACACATCTTGATTACACAATAAACATGAAAGATAATTAATGTTGTGAAGGTTAAGTGTGATGTCCTGTGTGGCCACACATCTTGACCCTCACATTAAACATGTAGAGATTAAATTAGATTTGTGTAGGCCAGGTGTGATGTCCTATGTGGATACACATCTTGATAACACAGTATACATGTACAGATAATAAATAATATTGTGTAGGCCAGGTGTGACGTCCTATGTTGAAACACATCTTTACTCACATAATAAACATGTATAGATACTTAATATAATGCTGTGTAGGCCAGGTGTGATGTCCTATGTGGACACACATCTTGACTCACACAATTAATAAACATGTAAAAATAGTTAATGTTGTAGGCTAGGTGTGATTTCCTATGTAGACACACATCTTGATTACACAGTTACCATAATTGATGTTGTGTAGGCGTGGTGTGACTTCCTATGTGGACACCCCTTTACTAACATTATAAACATATAGATATAACTACATTTGTGTGTAGGCTTGGTGTGATGTCCTTTGTGGTCACACATTTTGACTCGCACTGTAAACATGTACACATTCCTTTTGTGTTGGCCAGGTGTGATGTCCTATGTGGACACACATCTTGATTCACACAGTAAACATGTATCTAGAAAATTACATTTGTGTAGGCCTGGTGTGATGTTCTATGTGGAAACACAGTTTTACTCACACAATAAACATTTTACAGATGTTCATATTTGTGTAGGCTTGAGTTGATATCCTATAACCATGACTGCAAATTCAAAATACAGGACAGCTGGAGAGATTGTAGTGTTCATTTAGATAGTTGTGTCAATAAGTGCATATATGAGAGACCATGACTGCATATTCAAAATATGGGATAGTGGAGTGATTGTCGTGTGCATGTGGATAGTCATGTCAATAAGTGTAGATGAGAGACCATGACTGTACATTCAAAATATGGGATAGTGGAGTGATTGTTGTGTGCATGTAGATAGTTATGTCGATAAGTGTAGATGAGAGACCATTACTGTACATTCAAAATATGGGATAGTGGAGTGATTGTTGTGTGCAGGTTGATAGTTATGTCTCATAAGTGTAGATGGAGAGACCATTACTGTACATTTAAAAATGGGATAGTGGAGTGATTGTTGTGTGCATGCAGATAGTTATGTCAATAAATGTAGTTGAGAGACCATTACTGTACATTCAAATTATTGGATAGTTTGAGAGATTGTAGTTTTGTCAATAAATGTAGTTTAGGGACCATTACTGTAAATTCAAAATATGGGATAGTGGAGAGATTGTCGTGTGCATGTAGATAGTTATTTCAATAAGTTTAGATGAGAGACAATTACTGTACATTCAAAATATGGGATAGTGGAGTGATTGTTGTGTGCATGTAGATAGTTGTGTCAATAAGTGTAGATGAGAGACCATGACTGTACATTCAAAATATGGGATAGTGGAGAGATTGTAGTGTGTATGTGGATAGTTCTTTCAATAAGTGTAGATGAGAGACCATATCAGCACATGCAAAATATCCGATAGTGGAGTGATTGTAGTGTGCATATAGATAGTTATTTAATAAGTGTAGATGAGAGACCATGACTGTACATTTAAATATTGGATAGTTAGATTGATTGTTGTGTACATGTAGACAGTTATGTCAATAAGTTTAGATAAGGGACCATGACTGTACATTCAAAATATGAGATAGTTGGATAGATTGTAACGTGCATGTGGATAGTCATGTCAATAAGTGTAGATGAGAGACCATGACTGTATGTTCCAAATATTAGTTAGTTGGATAGATGTAGCGTGTATATGGATAGTTATGTCAATGAGTGTAGATGAGGGACCATGACTGCACATTCAAACTATGGTATAGTTGGGGTGATTGTCATGAGTATGTGGATAGTTATTGTCAATAAGTGTAGATGAGAGACCATGACTGTACATTCAAAATATGGGATATGGAGCGATTGTTGTGTACATGTAGATAGTTATGTCAATAAGTGTAGTTGAGAGACCATTACTTGACATTTAAAAATGGGATAGTGAAGTGATTGTTGTGTGTGCGTAAATATAGTTATGTCAATAAGTGTAGATGAGAGACCATGACTGCACATTCAAAATATTGGATAGTGGGATGATTGTTGTGTCAATAAGTGTAGATGAGAGACCATGACTGTACATTCAAAATATTAGATAGTGGAGTGATTGTTGTGTGCATGTAGATAGTTATGTCAATAAGTGTAGATACTGTACATTTAAAATATGGGATAGTGAAGTGATTGTTTAGTGCATGAAGATAGTTGTGTCAATAAGTGTAGTTGAGAGACCATTACTGAACATTCAAAATATGGGATAGTGGAGTGATTGTTGTGAAGATGTAGATAGTTGTGTCAATAAGTGTAGATGAGAGACCATGACTGTACATACAAAATATGGGAACGTTGGAGTGATGTACGGTAGTGTGTATGTATATAGTTTTGTCAATAATTGTAGATGAGAGACCATGACTGTACATTCAAAATATTAGATAATTGGATAGATTGTAACGTGCATGTGGATAGTCATGTCAATAAGTGTAGATCTACTAGATGAGAGACTGTGACTGTACATTCAAAATATTAGATAGTTGGATGAGTTGTAGCAGTATGTGGATAGTTATGTCAATAAGTGTAGATGAGGGACATGACTGCACATTCAAATATGGGATGGTTGGAGTGATTGTCGTGTGTAGGTGGATAATTATGTCAATAAGTGTAGATGGAGAGACCATGACTGCACATTCAAAATATGGGATTATGGAGTGATTGTTGTATGCATGTAGATAGTTATGTCAATAAGTGTAGATGAGAGACCATGACTGTACATTCAAAATATGGGATAGTGGAGTGATTCGTTGTGTAGGTGTAGATAGTTTGTCAATAAGTGTAGATGAGAGACCATGACTGTACATCCAAAATATGGGATGTTGGATAGATTGTAACGGTAGTGTGTCATGTATATAGTTTTTTCAATAATGTAGATGAGAGACCAGACTGTACATTCAAAATATGGGATAGTGGATAGATTGTAGCAGTGTAGGTGGATAGTTATTTCATAAGTGTAGATGAGTGCATACTGCACATTCAAACTATGTGATAGTGGAATGATTGTCGTGTGCATGTAGATATTATGTCAATAAGTGTAGATGAGAGACCATGACTGCACATTCAAAATATGGATATAGTGTGATTGTTGTGTGCATGTAGATAGTTATGTCAATAAGTTTAGATGAGAGACCATTACTGTACATTCAAAATATGGATAGTGGATGATTGTTGTGTAGGTGTAGATAGTTGTGTCAATAAGTGTAGATGAGAGACCATGACTGTACATACAAAATATGGGATTGTTGGAGTGATTCGTGTGTGTATGTATATAGTTTTTTAATAATTGTAGATGAGAAACCATGACTGTACATTCAAAATATGGGATAGTGGAAGATGTAGTATGTGTGTGGATAGTTATTCATAAGTGTAGATGAGTGCATGACTGCACATTCAAAATATTGATAGTGGATGATTGTAGTGTGCATGTAGATAGTTATTTAATAAGTGTAGATGAGAGACCATGACATGACACATTCAAAATATGGTATAGTTGATTGTTGTGTGTGATGTAGACAGTTATGTCAATAAGTTTAGATAAGGGACCATGACTGTACTTTCAAAATATTAGATAGTTGGATAGATTATAGTGTGTATGTAGATAGTTGTATCAATAAGTGTAGATGAGAGACCATGACTGTAAATTCAAAATATGGGATAGTGGAGTGATTGTCGTGTGCATGTAGATAGTTATTTAATTAGTGTAGATGAGAAACCATGACTGTTCATTCAAAATATGGGATAGTGGAGTGATTGTTGTGTGCATGTAGACAGTTATGTCAATAAGTGTAGATGAGGGACCATGACTGCACATTCAAAATATTAGATAGTTGGATAGATTATAGTGTGTATGTAGATAGCTATGTCTCATAAGTGTAGTTGAGAGACCATGACTGCACATTCAAAGTATGGGATGGTTGAGTGATTGATTGTAGTGTGCATGTAGATAGTTATGTCATTAAGTGTAGATGAGAGACCATGACTGTACTTTCAAAATATTAGATAGTTGGATAGATTGTAGTGTGTATGTAGATAGTTATGTCAATAAGTGTAGGTGAGAGACCATGACTGTAAATTCAAAATATAGGATAGTGGAGTGATTGTCGTGTGCATGTAGATAGTTATTTAATAAGTGTAGATGAGAGACCATGACTGTTCATTCAAAATATGGGATAGTGGAGTGATTGTTGGGTGCATGTAGACAGTTATGTCAATAAGTGTAGATGAGGGACCATGACTGTACATTCAAAATATAAGATAGTTGGATAAATTATAGTGTGTATGTAGATAGTTATATCTCATAAGTGTAGTTGGGAGACCATGACTGCACATTCAAAATATGGGATAGTGGAGTGATTGTTGTGTGCATGTAGACAGTTATTTCAATAAGTTTAGATAAGGGACCATGACTGTACATTCAAAATATTAGATAGTTGGATAGATTGTAACGTGCATGTGGATAGTCCTGTCAATAAATGTAGATCTACTAGATGAGAGACCGTGACTGTACATTCAAAATATTCGATAGTTGGATAGATTGTAGCCAGTATGTGGATAGTTATGTCAATAAGTGTAGATGAGGGACCATGACTGCACATTCTAACTATGGGATAGTTGGAGTGATTGTCGTGTGTAGGTGGATAATTATGTCAATAAGTGTAGATGGAGAGACCATGACTGCACATTCAAACTATTGGATTATGAGTGATTGTTGGGTGCATGTAGATAGTTATGTCAATAAGTGTAGATGAGAGACCATGACTGCACATTCAAAATATTGGATAGTGGAGTGATTGTTGTGTGCATGTAGATGGTTATGTCAATAAGTGTAGATGAGAGACCATGACTGCACATTCAAAATATTGGATAGTGGAGTGATTGTTGTGTGCATGTAGACAGTTATGTCAATAAGTGTAGATGAGGGACCATGACTGTACATTCAAAATATAAGATAGTTGGATAAATTATAGTGTGTATGTAGATAGTTATATCTCATAAGTGTAGTTGGGAGACCATGACTGCACATTCAAAATATGGGATAGTTGAGTGATTGTTGTGTGCATGTAGACAGTTATTTCAATAAGTTTAGATAAGGGACCATGACTGTACATTCAAAATATTAGATAGTTGGATAGATTGTAACGTGCATGTGGATAGTCCTGTCAATAAATGTAGATCTACTAGATGAGAGACCGTGACTGTACATTCAAAATATTCGATAGTTGGATAGATTGTAGCCAGTATGTGGATAGTTATGTCAATAAGTGTAGATGAGGGACCATGACTGCACATTCTAACTATGGGATAGTTGGAGTGATTGTCGTGTGTAGGTGGATAATTATGTCAATAAGTGTAGATGGAGAGACCATGACTGCACATTCAAACTATTGGATTATGGAGTGATTGTTGGGTGCATGTAGTAGTTATGTCAATAGTGTAGATGAGAGACCATGACTGCACATTCAAAATATTGGATAGTGGAGTGATTGTTGTGTGCATGTAGATAGTTATGTCAATAAGTGTAGATGAGAGACCATGACTGCACATTCAAAATATGGGATAGTGGAGTGATTGTCGTGTGCATGTAGATAGTTATGTCAACAAGTGTAGATGAGAGACCATGACTGCACATTTAAAATATGGGATAGTGGAGTGATTTTCGTGTGCATGTAGATAGTTATGTCAATAAGTGTAGATGAGAGACCATGACTGTACATTCAAAATATGGGATAGTGGAGTGATTGTTGTGTGCATGTAGATAGTTAGGTCAATAAGTGTAGATGAGAGACCATGACTGTACATTCAAAATATGGGATAGCCGAGTGATTGTTGTGTGCATGTAGACAGTTATTTCAATAGTTTAGATAAGGGACCATGACTGTACATTCAAAATATTAGATAGTTGGATAGATTGTAACGTGCATGTGGATAGTCCTGTCAATAAATGTAGATCTACTAGATGAGAGACCGTGACTGTACATTCAAAATATTCGATAGTTGGATAGATTGTAGCCAGTATGTGGATAGTTATGTCAATAAGTGTAGATGAGGGACCATGACTGCACATTCTAACTATGGGATAGTTGGAGTGATTGTCGTGTGTAGGTGGATAATTATGTCAATAAGTGTAGATGGAGAGACCATGACTGCACATTCAAACTATTGGATTATGGAGTGATTGTTGGGTGCATGTAGATAGTTATGTCAATAAGTGTAGATGAGAGACCATGACTGCACATTCAAAATATTGGATAGTGGAGTGATTGTTGTGTGCATGTAGATAGTTATGTCAATAAGTGTAGATGAGAGACCATGACTGTACATTCAAAATATGGGATAGCCGAGTGATTGTTGTGTGCATGTAGACAGTTATTTCAATAAGTTTAGATAAGGGACCATGACTGTACATTCAAAATATTAGATAGTTGGATAGATTGTAACGTGCATGTGGATAGTCATGTCAATAAGTGTAGATCTACTAGATGAGAGACCGTGACTGTACATTCAAAATATTAGATAGTTGGATAGATTGTAGCCAGTATGTTGATAGTTATGTCAATAAGTGTAGATGAGGGACCATGACTGCACATTCTAACTATGGGATAGTCGGAGTGATTGTCGTGTGTAGGTGGATAATTATGTCAATAAGTGTAGATGGAGAGACCATGACTGCACATTCAAACTATTGGATTATGGAGTGATTGTTGTGTGCATGTAGATAGTTATGTCAATAAGTGTAGATGAGAGACCATGACTGCACATTTAAAATATTGGATAGTGGAGTGATTGTTGTGTGCATGTAGATAGTTATGTCAATAAGTGTAGTTGAGAGACCATTACTGTACATTCAAAATATGGGATAGTGGAGTGATTGTTGTGTAGATGTAGATAGTTGTGTCAATAAGTGTAGATGAGAGACCATGACTGTACATACAAAATATGGGAACGTTGGAGTGATGTACCGGTAGTTTGTATGTATATAGTTTTGTCAATAATTGTAGATGAGAGACCATGACTGTACATTCAAAATATGGGATAGTGGAGAGATTGTAGCGTGTATGTCGATAGTTATTTCAATAAGTGTAGATGAGTCCATATCAGCACATGCAAATATCTGATTGTGGAATGATTGTAGTGTGCATGTAGATAGTTATTTAATAAGTGTAGATGAGAGACAATGACTGTACATTCAAAATATGGGATAGTCTGATTGTTGTGTGATGTAGACAGTTATGTCAATAAGTTTATATAAGGGACCATGACTGTACTTTCAAAATATTAGATAGTTGGATAGATTGTAGTGTGTATGTAGATAGTTATGTCAATAAGTGTAGATGAGAGACCATGGCTGTAAATTCAAAATATGGGATAGTGGAGTGATTGTCGTGTGCATGTAGATAGTTATTTAATAAGTGTAGATGAGAGACCATGACTGTTCATTCAAAATATGGGATAGTGGAGTGATTGTTGTGTGCATGTAGACAGTTATGTCAATAAGTGTAGATGAGGGACCATGACTGTACATTCACAATATTAGATAGCTATTAGATAGTTGGTTAGATTGTAGTGTGTATGTAGATAGTTATGTCTCATAAGTGTAGTTGAGAGACCATGACTGCACATTCAAAATATGGGATGGTGGAGTGATTGTAGTGTGCATGTAGATAGTTATGTCAATAAGTGTAGATGAGAGACCATGACTGTACATTCAAAATATTGGATAGTTAGATTGATTGTAGTGTGCATGTAGATACTTTTCAATAAGTGTAGATGAGAGACCATGACTGTACATTCAAAATATGGGATAGTGGAGTGATTGTCGTGTGCATGTAGATACATGTAGTTATGTCAATAAGTTTAGATGAGGGACCATGACTGTACATTCAAAATATCAGATAGTTGGATGGATTGTAGAGTGTATGTGGATAGTTAAATCAATGTGTAGATGAGAGACCATGACTGCACATTCAAAATATTAGATATTTGGATAGATTGTAGTGTGCATGTAGATAGTTATTTCAATAAGTATAGATGAGAGACCATAACTGCACATTCAAAATATGGGATAGTGGAGTGATTGTAGTGTGCATGTAGATCTATAGTTATGTCAATAAGTGTAGATAAGAGACCATGACTGTACATTCAAAGTACAGGATAGTTGGAGTGATTGTAGTACAGTATTTGCTTTACTCATGCAGTGATTTATTTTGTTTTATCAACATTATCGGTTAAGTGAGACTTGATTTTTTAGATAGGTATTGTTCCATTCATCAGGCAAAAAGTCAGAGCCATTTGTTCATGCATAAATTGGCAATTTACACTGTTTATCAGTTGCTCATCTCAGGCCCCAAGCCAAAAGTACCATTCATTTAAAACTTGCTATATAGGTATCTAAAGATAATGTCAGTCCGATAAGAGGAAATGTTGTTGAAATTTGGATAATTGTAATTTTTGCTCAATTTTCCTTGTTTTTGGTAAAAAAAACTTTTTTCTCTGAAACCGCAAGTCCAAATTCCAATTCATTTGAAATGTGGTATCACAGTTCATAGGGGTGATCTCAGTCTGATTTGTCAAAATTGTTGTGAAATTTACAGCTACCCACTTAGGCCAGTACATTCTCACTGATTTTGCTTTGTTCTCGGGAAGGCTATTCGCAAGCTTTCCAGTGCAGGTTGACAGTGTAGATACTGTATTGGATGATGTCTCCTTGTCTGAATCCAGTGTAGTTATCATCCGGTTATTACAATTTGTCATCCCAATACTCCGTTCAGAATTAAGGTATGTATAAATGTTTAATTGATTGTTTAATTAATGAGTACAATGAAATGAAGGTAAAGTGATATCTTTCAAAAAATCACATGATTTTGTTAGATCAAAATTTTTTGGAATAACACATGTTTGTTAAAAGGTATAATTTTATGTCATTGTTGTGTATAAATAGTAGTGACAACTACAGCGACACATAAATAATATTTCTATCTCACTGGAGTTTCATCATGTAATTAAACAACTAACAGTATGTGTATAAAAACACCATGTAGGGTTAATTAAATGTGTATATGTAGGCCTGGTGTGATGTTCAGTACTGTATGGTCACACTGTTTATCAGTTGCTCATCTCAGGCCCCAAGCCAAAAGTCCCATTCATTAAAAACTTGCTATGGAGGTATCTAAAGATAATGTCAGTCAGATAAGAGGAAATATTGTTGAAATTTGGATAATTGTAATTTTTGCTCAATTTTCCCTGTTTTTGGTAAAAAAGCCTTTTTCTCTGAAACCGCAAGTCCAAATTCCAATTCATTTGAAATGTGGTATCACAGTTCATAGGGGTGATCTCAGTCTGATTTGTCAAAATTGTTGTGAAATTTACAGCTACCCACTTAGGCCAGTACATTCTCACTGATTTTGCTTTGTTTCGGGAAGGCTATTCGCAACCTTTCCTGTGCAGGTTGACAGTGTAGATACTGTATTGGATGATGTCTCCTTGTCTGAATCCAGTGTAGTTATCATCCGGTTATTACAATTTGTCATCCCAATACTCCGTTCAGAATTAAGGTATGTATAAATGTTTAATTTGATTGTGTTAATTAATGAGTACAATGAAATGAAGGTAAAGTGATATCTTTCAAAAACTCGCATGATTTTGTTAGATCAAAATTTTTTGGAATAACACATGTTTGTTAAAAGGTATAATTTTATGTCATTGTTGTGTATAAATAGTAGTGACAACTACAGCGACACATAAATAATATTTCTATCTCACTGGAGTTTCATCATGTAATTAAACAACTAACAGTTATGTGTATAAAAACACCATGTAGGGTTAATTAAATGTGTATATGTAGGCCTGGTGTGATGTTCAGTACTGTATGGTCACACTGTTTATCAGTTGCTCATCTCAGGCCCAAGCCAAAAGTCTATTCATTTAAAACTTGCTATGGAGGTATCTAAAGATAATGTCAGTCAGATAAGAGGAAATGTTGTTGAAATTGTGTATAATTGTAATTTTTGCTCAATTTTCCCTGTTTTTGGTAAAAAAAGCCTTTTTTCTCTGAAACCGCAAGTCCAAATTCCAATTCATTTGAAATGTGGTATCACAGTTCATAGGGGTGATCTCAGTCTGATTTGTCAACATTGTTGTGAAATTTACATAATTGTGTTTTTGAGGCAATTTTTTGCCACTTTTGGTCAAAAAATTGTTTCCCTTAAACCACAAGTCCAGTTCATTTGAAGCTAGGTATAGAGGTTCCCAGGTGTGATATCAGTCAGATTGCCTGAAATTATGGTGAAATGGTTTTTTCTTGATTTGGTAAAAAGTCTTTTTCTCTGAAAGTGCAAGTCCAATTCATTTAAAACTTGGTAATGTGGACCTAGGGGTGATCTCAGTAGGATTTGTCAAAATTGTAGTGAAATTTATATAAATTATAAAGTTACACAATAACATAATGGCAAATGTACATAATTTTCATGAATTTTCATTCAAGATCTTGTTTGCTATTCGCATCTTACATTTCTAATTCATAACACTCGTGAAAAAATGTTCAAAACAAATGTGGGAACAGTGTCCATGACGCTATTTTTTAAAAATACACTTTAAAATTACTCTAAAGCTTCAGCTTTCGATGCAAAAAATTTCACCAGCAAGTTGAAAGATTGTGTTCTATCTGAACTCGCGGCTTGCAGCATTTGCCCTTGTTATCTGAACACCAAAGTTAGTAATTACTTAGCAACTTGGCAGAGCATTCAGCTTTATACCAAGACATTTGCCAAAACAAAGTCTAGTGTGTGGGTGTGGGAAGTCTGATACAACTCAGTAGGCAGCCCCTCTGAGTAAACTGATCTATTTATGTTGGTCAAACCATTTTGACTGGCAATATTACAAATGTAAATGGAAGAATTTTTGAAGGGGGAAGTAAATACTGTGAGTAAACAATAATTTGTGGTTACTTTGAGAATACATCATCCAATGCTCAACTGTGTTTGGACTGTGTAAGTGGTAAATGGTTTATAGCAACAGCCGCTTATCAGTTGACTCAGTAGGGCTACCTGCTGAGTTGTCTAAAACTCTGAAGCAGTAAAACAGACTTTGGTTTAGGGAACTCTGCTGCATATTGCTAAGTGCTCAGCCAAGTTTCAGGGTATTTTGGTGTTCAGATTCAACTGTAACAATTTAAAATTCAAAAGCTACCTAATCTCTGCTAACATTGTAGCACTTTTGACTTGGTTTCTAGTGAGGATTATCGGGATTTTGAACAGCTAATACCTTTCATATAATACCTTTTTTGTTGATGAGAGCATCACACTGCATGCCCTTGGCGGTATATTTTTTTCTGTACGTAGCATAAACCAGTTTCTTGTTCTGCTCCCTGAAGCAGACTTGAAGGCATATTAGTCTTCAAGCCCAAGCAATGCCAACTTTTTGCTATTTTCTCAGTATTTTTCTTACATGTCTCAACTCCATTTTCTTGTTCTACTATTGATACCTTACAAAAGCTTCAATCATAAGTTTCTTAAGAAAGCCTGTACATGAGTAATGGCCACTATATTATTGACAAATGAATTTTAGTCTATAGACTTTAATTCATTTTAGATCTTGTAATGTCATGCGTCCGTCCGTTCACACAGATATCTCAGACATGCCATGGTCAATTTCTTTCAAACTTTGCACAAGGATATTACCCTACCCCATACAGATGCACGTCAATTAATTTGTTTCACAATGGAATTAAATTTGGCCGTGTTAGAGGACTCTTTAGTTTTACTCTCCATAGACTTCCATTTATCAGGCAGTTCTCCATAGACTCCTATGTATAAGACAGTCTTCCGTAGACTTCCTTGTATAAGGGCCACAAAAAATAAAAATTTACTTTCTCATCGTATTCATATTGGAAAAATGATGCAGTGACACAGTTTTATTACCTCAATTTTTAGAGCAAATAAGGCTAGAGTGCTAATTTTGGTACACATTGCGAAGCATGGTGTCAAAACATTTCGCCACCATGTCAACTGAGGTCAAAGGTCATTGGCCTTAAATATCACACAAATGTGAATTAGCAGATAACTTAAAGGGCCAGATAGTTCATATTTGGTAGGTTACAGCACCTAATGGTTAACTATCTCATACCTTATTAAAGGGACATTATTTGCATCTTTGACCTCATATTGTTGCAAACAAGCAGTAGCCGACCACAGACAACTTCCATCCCATTTGCGTACACCTTTAAAAAAACCCTTGGGTCTGAGGTTTATGGAGGTTACTGTTAACCTCAGAGTTGGCAGGTTGACCTGCGATCAGTAACCACACTGCAAACTGCTATCTGGGCCACTGTAAGCATCCGCGTGTAAAAAAAATAAACCACACGAAGTGAAAGTCAAAAGTGCAGTATTGCAGTTTCGGGATTCCCTATTACTAATCCAGTTTGCTCAGTTACATTTTGACGGTCAGTTTTTGATGGAGATCTTGACGGCCAATCCTGCTCTTAGATACACCATTCTTTACTGCTACAGAGCACATTTTGAATGGGCATTTCAAATGCCTACCAGTACCAGCTGACAACGACAAGGTCTATAATTGCGGATCTTTTTCATCTCGTTTGTTCCTCCATATGCATATGTAGACTTGCCCAAAGCCTTTGTGCATAGAAATGTGAAAACAGAGTAAAATGACGGGATATTTAACTTCAGTAGACAGTCATGTTATTGTCGAGGTGATTGCGAAATTGAGCAATGTACCGGTACTTTGGCGACTGACACTTACATTATGTACCGGTACATTGTTGGGTGAAAGCTAACTCTGCGTGGCAGGGCTGTGCCAAACCGCTGGCAGCACCTCGGTTGCGGCGTGCAGTTTTCTCCACCAAAAACAACCCATTTTAATCCAAAACTTGCATTGAGTTTTGTTTTCAAGCACACCCACCTCGCCTGGGTGCACGATTAGCCCTGCGTACAGGTCTGTGTGTTCCCAGCGTTATAGGGCGTGGAGGCCGTACGGAGGGCTTTACTCATGTAGGTACATGATGTGCTCAGCTGCGCTTCTTACGTAAAGTCCACTTTTGGGAGTGGGTCGGAGGCACAGAGGCCGTAAGCGAATGGGTCTAGGCAACTGTAACTGTGATGTACTCACTTTTGGTTCGAAATGCGATTCAACTGATACAAATAATTACACGATGCACAGAGAATAACAACTTTCAAACAGATCTTGTGTGTCGAGAGGTGACTCCAATCGCGAGCAGTATCAATGACAGTACTCGCCCGGCGCGGTGTCACAATGTCACCGATGCTACACACCGTGCAGTGTTCAGTCCGAGTGTGATGTTTCCAGGTTCAACAAGTGATCATGTCGTGTTTGTAAAACGAACCAACGTATTGACAAGAAAATGTCTAAAAATCTTAAAATTGACGAAGTTTTGCTAATGATCAAATGCACAGGAATGCATTACATTGTACCTGTTTCACTATTACCACAGCAATCTGACATCGATCGTTTTAGTTTTACCATTGAACCAATTGCGTCTATGGTTTCATTTGTTCCACAGTCCGTGTCATCGATACTAAAATGAAACTTAAAAGCAAATGCCCTGCTTAGTTTCACTATTTGACAGTAGTTTGTGATACGTGCATTTGTTTATGCACCGTGTGCTCCTCGATATCCATTGTGCTGAAGTTAGTATGTAGGTCACAGGCCTTTTATGTTCCAGCTGTACTTTGATGGTTGACGTATGCGTAGTAATATTGGTTATGTGCAGGGGTTCAATCATGGCGGTTGGTTCAAATCGTGCTGACACCCTTACCAACATTGAACCTTGCCGTAAAGAGCAAGAATGTGGTTTTACATATCCTTGAAGCCATCCATAGTCACAATTTAGGTCTTCCATTGATTTGACAGTTGATTTCAGTCATCGAAAAAATGAAAAAAAAAGTCAAAAGATACAAATAATGTCCCTTTAATTATTATGCATATATCTAATTCTAGGCTAACCAATAAGGCTACAGTGCTTATTTTTGGTACACAGTGCGAAGCACGGGATCAAACCATTTCGCCGACATGTCAACTGGGGTCAAAGGTCAATGACCCTAAATATCACAAAAATGCGAATTACTAGGTAACTTAAAGATATACTGTCACCTGTTCCAATTGTGCAATAGTTACTATGCAAAGAGAAAATCTAACCAACCACAGAGTTTAAGCGGGTGGCCACTTTTTAAAAACAGCGCCCTCACATGGGCATTTTGAATACCAAGGAATGCCCTGACCATACATGGGGATATTTAGATTACAGGTGGTTGTATACCTTTAAAGGGCTAGATGGTTAATATTTCATAGGTTACAGCACCTATTGCAAATTAACATATACCTCATAGATTATGTACATACCTAATTCTAGGCTAACCAATAAGGCTAGTGCACTAATTTTTGGTGCACATGCAGACACTCTCGAATCTGGGTCCGAAATTTGCATATTTCTAAACTATGCAAATAATATGTTAATGAGGTTTGGTCATCCGCAGGTACAATCCAAGCATTAGGGGAACGCTCCATTAACTTAGAAGTACCCGACTAACCCGAGCTTGTTATCAGAGGATTAATCTCTATGTCAACATATGCGAACAGATTACCTTTAGTGTAAACAAAACATTAGCACTGCCTGAACTACTTTTAGCATGGCCAATGCCAGTCGGCGCCTGACTTGATGATGGCTCCCTTGTCCGGCATTCTGGATTTCCGACCAGCGTTAAAAGTGCCGTCTAGCACTTGCTGTTACTTTGAGGTCATCATTTAGTTCATAAAATTGCATGAAGAGTTTACAAAAACAATGGTACTATAGAATCCCTTTCAATAAAATGCTGTTAATTAATGTACGCTGATTTGCATATAGAAAGCTATTTTAGCTGGTTGAGGGTACGTTCACAAAGATCATTGCCCTTTGAGCTAAAGTTTTGCTGTCGCACAATATCTCTGTACGATCGAAAGGAGACAACTGAAGATTTTTTGCTTTGTATGAATGTTTATTACCCTATAAAAGAAAGTACGGTAGCGAAAATCAGCACAACAAAACAGGACTTTTACTAAAACGTACTCTTTCAATTTCAGTTCAGACTCAATGAGTGGTATTGCGGAAAGGTGCATGCAATGCAATGAAAGTCACGAGCAAACTTTGGTGTCAACGGATCCAGTCTTTGAATTATCAATGAACACTCACTTATTTTTCTGGTCAAAGAGCCAAAGGCTACTTGTCCATCGCAACAAGCCCTCTGTTTGCAGCGTGTTCACTTTTAGCCAGATGCCGGCCAAATTGACCGGCTACTTCCGTATTTTGGCCAGCTACTTTTCAGCGATGTTTCGCTCTCTAGCCCCGAAATTCTGGTTTTGATGATAATATTTTGATATTTTGTTGTCTTGCAAGCCGGAGATAACATTTCAGAAGTGCCGATGTGGCTATATGTAGTCTAGCAATTTACGCCCACGAATAGCGGACCATTGCCGAATAAAGTCGACATTTGTTTCTCTCAAATGCGAAAGAGAAGAACGAGTCTCAAACGCGGAAGAGAAAGTCGACGCTTGAGAGCTTTGGTTTTCTGCGTAAGAGTAGGGCCTTGTCTGATGGGTTTGGTAGGTTTTTGATCAAAAGTAAAGCGACCAAACGTTACTGAGTCTCATTTTTATGTAAAACTGTGAAAGAGGCTCCCCACCTAACTATCCAACTATCTTGTGAATTTTGCGTACGGTCTCTCGCTGCTGCCTCAGCTGAACTCGGCTACATACTCGGGTATGTAAATTTGGTTTATCCCCAAGTAAATCGTCTTGTGCAGAGTTCATAGTTTGTATACATATTCATAGTGTATATCTGCATTCTGATTGGAAGTTTGAATGCTTTCTGACCTTGCCAACGAAAACGACGCAGTGTTTAATGCTGGCGTGCAGCACTGAGTAGGGGCAAATGCGGAAGTAACTTGTCTACGAGTATTTTGCTCTAGCGACTGTTTATTTGAAGATACCAGGCTATCATTCTTCACAATGATACTTGTTTTGCTATTTACTTCCTTGGTAGGAAGTATTAGTGAATTTATGTCATGAAACCCGTTTTTTTACCATTTGTGCACGGCAACATCGCCGAGGGAAGTGTACGCCGTACAGCATGTACTGTGTGGGTTTCACACTGTGTTGGTATACCGTACCGGACTATCGGCTCCATGCGTGAATACGTGATGACATACCTATTAGACATATGAATTTATTAAGCTTAGAAGCAGTCATTTTCAGTCTAAATTAAAATTGTTTAAATTCAATGAGAACGCAGTTGAACTTTATGTATATACACATGTGTATCATTTGTTTTAATGATCAGCCACCTTGGTGTTAGTAGTAACATGGATGTACATCCATGGTAGTAATGTACAGACAACAGTTTGTGAATGACAGAAAATTGATCAGGATATACATCAGTCATCGGAACTGTCTCCATCTTCTTCTTCGTCATCTTCATCTGTGTATTCTACTACTTCAACCATGTTTTCTTCAGCAAGATCATTTGATATTGATCTCATCAATTTCTTTGATTTCCAATGCTTCTGTGGTTTGCCTTTGTTGGTTTTGTCAAAAACAATGTCATCAATTAAGCTGTCACTCTGATCTCCAGTATTGGCACAATTTAAACAATTGCATGCACCCTGGGCCACAAGCATTATTGACTTTGTACATTTGCAAAATTATTTTTGCACCCAGATTTTTAACATTACACCCTTTGGTATAGAATGCCATCCTTTCCTGTACTTGGGACAAATTTTCTGGTGAATCCCATATGGGTGATAACTTGTTACCATTGACAACATAGCCAGAGTTGTCATATCCACGTAAGACAATCTGGCCCCTTTCTGACTGTGACCATGAATCAGAGATGAAACAAGTTCTGAGCCAATGGTATTTTAAAGCTGTTGGGTTTGGAATTAGATCCTCCTCCCTCTGAATTCTAACTTGGATGGTATTTCTGATTTTTTCAAGCCACTGAATATGTAATTCCAATTCAGTGTCAAATGTTTCATCTCATTTCATGGCTTTAAACTGGTCATATGGGCTGTCATGTTGTGATTCAAACTCACTGTGATGTTTCTGGTAGTAAATAGTTCCAATTAAAAGAAAGAGAGATAGGCCTTTCTCCCAGATGCCACTCTCTGTGTCTGCAAGAGTGCCTGAGGTCGCGGTGGCAATTCCACCAGAAACAAATTCTGAATATTGGAAAAATTCTTTCTGAAATGTTGCTTTTCCACAGCCAACAAAAATGACAAAAAAGTCACAACCGGATGTGATTTATAGAGAGTTTGGAGACATTTTGCTCTTATGTCTTGATCAATTTAAGCAAGATCTGGATCATTTGCTAAGGCTTTAATTAATTTATTAAATGTACATATGACTGATCATCTGCACATGCACTGAGCTGTATAAAGATGTTTCTGTCTGATAGCTCAGATGCCATCAGAGGTAATCCGATGTGGTAAACATCTGTATCTGGCGAGTATATAAGTATGTTCTTTTTTACTGAAACAGGGACATGGCGCCATATACGTGTATCAGTTTCTTCATGATTTGAAAAATATGCAGGGTATTCATGAGAAGGGTAATTTCCACTCACAATTATTGCTTTGTCTTTCTTTTGCCCATCAAAACCCCCCTGCAATGACAAACTCCTTGTCAACTCCAAGGTAGGGCTTCAGAAAGTCTGGAATTTCTTCACACAGAAAATTCACCAATAACCGCTTAGTTTTTCGTCACCAAAAAAACCATCCAATTTTCTTTTGGAAGTACTGTTTGCAGGTCAATTGATTCATATATGCTGTACATTTTTTTTGCTTTACCATCTCTACGCGCTCTTTCCAAGTCTTTAGGACTTGGTAAAGTTTCAAAAAATATAATATTACAAATTGATCGGATCTTCAACGTTCAAAAATTTAGTTGGGGATTTACAACACACGGCAAAATAGATGGACACCAGCAAGGGATGTCAGCAAATTTTTTTATTTGCTTCTGCTTGTGACAAGAACAAGTCTAGATATGGATGTCAGCCTTACCTAAGAATACTTTCAATGATGTGTCAGTCACATTTGACCAGCATGGGTAAAACTAATCTTGTAGACAAAAATCTGGATAATTCTATGCTATAGATAAGTACTTTTAATAAAAGGGAAACCCTGATTTCTCTGCCTACACAATATGCATTTTGATTGTTATGATAATGGTTTAATATACTGTTTAACTCTTACACTGTTTAAACTTAGTAAACCAATCACCAGATAAATGAGTACTGGTATTCTTATTTCCATTTTGGTAGGGGCGGATTGTTCTGGGGAACACCATAGGAAACACTCTATGATTAAATTAATTCATTGTTTGATTTACTGCACAAGTTTGATGAAATTCTCAATTTTCCATGTTGTCAGCACACTTGTAAATGTGGAACAAACCACAAAAAAAAAAACAGTTTAAGACTTCACTGGACACAAATAATGACACCACTGCTCAAGTGTCATCAGGCTAGGCTGACAAACTGAATCAATACAGAGCATATCATGCTAAAATACAGCAGCTAATACTGAAAAATTCTGAAATCTTATGCATTTATGTAACTCAGAACTGCAAAGTAAACAACAAAACCAACATCTTGTCCACACCATTGTTAAAAATAACAGTGACTGACAGGCAAAAATAACAAAACAGCAAACATGGAATTTTATCCATTTTCATATTGGCCATTAAAGGGACAAAGTCACTCATTTTTGACCAAATTTTGGTCCTTTTAATTTCTGTTGTATATATGCTTTTCTGCTGCTCACTGAAATAGGCTAAAACTGCAATCTCTGGTTGTCACAGCTCAACTCATATGCATGCATGGAAGGTATTTACCAAAAATTTTAACATAGTTAATTTCACATGTTAATGTGTCTTATTAAAGATGAAAATGAATTGCAATAACCAGAGAGTGAGCATATTTCAGTGGGAATAATCCATCAAAAGAAATTTAAATGGCAAAATAATGTCAAAAATGAGCAACTTTGTCCCTTTAACTTGGAACATATCTAGTACAGATTCTTGTAATTCAAGTGTCAAGCAGCATGACCATTACACTATTGAAGTATTAAAATGGTGGCAATGAATATTTTTTAAAATTGGTGCATTGACAGACAGTACTGTAAAATGTTGACAAAAATAGCTTTGTCCAAAGTATCATAATATTAGCCATTTCTGAACAGGATGTAAGATTACACCACCATGTGAACTCACAAATATTTCCAATGAAAGTGCAGTCCTCTGATGAGTGACGCCGAATCATGTACCAGTATGTTGTACACCATGGAGGCAGACACCAAGCATAGCATTATGTGAAAAAATTTAAAGTCTTTGTACTAGATCATGACTGCTTAACAAGATTGGCAGTCTGCTTGTTTCAAAGCTATTTAAAGCTTTCTTCTGGGCCTATTTGATATCATACTTGACCCTCTGGACTTGACCTGCAAGCTTGGTACGTACATTGTATTCTGGAAAATGCCAGTAACTTTTACATTATTTTAAGTCAGAGATTCGTCATACAAGTCATTAATTTCACTCAATTATTTCTGTCTGTTCTTCCTGACTGTCAAAATTGATTGAGGGTCTAAGTATTGAAAGTACTTAATTTAATGATGATTTTCATAAATATGTTTCACTTACAACTGGACTAAATTGTCACAACTTCCAAGTGTGACTGTGAACATCATTCTGTATATATATACAAATAACTTCAACGCATTCAAGTTTGTTTACAAGTGTCGCGCTGTACCAAGAAGTTCTCTGGACGTACACTGTACATTTTAGCCTATCATTTTCAGGAAATAAAGGTCTGTATGTTTAAATGATTGACTTCTTGGTTTATGAAAAATATATTAAGGATCAAGTTGTGTGTTCGGCGTTATACAGCCTCCTACCCAGGCCGTATATTTGGACTTTATTTCCTCTCCCAGCAGCAGCTTCATCCAGTGTTTGGTGAGTTTTGCAATTTCTGCTTTACCACACTCCTTAAGTGTGTTGTTGAGCAATAAAGTAAAGTATAACGCTGGTAATTAACGCACAGCCCTGCCAAGCAAAGCTAGGAGCTACCACACTCTTTTGGTAGTACCGTGGTATCATATATTGCCTTACGTAGCTGCAGTTTCGAAGCTGAAGGTTTTGCCTTTTTTCAAATTTAAGCTTTTAGTTTTTAGGATTTGATCAAGTTGACGTCCTACCTAAACACCAGTCCAAATATTGAGGTACAACAGCAATATTGCCCTATGCTAGGAGGATACAGTTGTACCGTATGTGCACCACTGTCGCTACGCGAAGGCTACATGTACTTACCCAGAAGAGCTCTCCCTACTGGGTGCATAGGCCTTTACGTTGCGATTGTGGTTGCACCTGTGTGTGATGAGTATGCCATTGTTGGAGGCAATCAAAGCAGCCAATAGCTGAATACTCTAACCATTCTCCTAGGGCTTAGACTGCTACACCAAGTCAATGGCATATATCATGTAAAGTAGGCAGTAAATATGTGCCCTTTCACTTTGGCTTTGAAGTGCAGATGTGGAATGCTGTGATTCAATAGGCTGTCCAACAATTCATATAATGAATGCCCAAATTGGCTTATAATGGAGTAGAGCACACTTATACTCCACTAAGAATGATTGTAATAAATAATGTTCTTCAAATGTTTTCTTTTATATTAATGCACAATTGTGCCTGCCATTTTTTCTTATGAATTATAATTTACATTTATCAAAATATTAGTGAAATTCATAATTTTGGAATGTATCACGTTGACCATTGAGGGAATACTGCAGAAACACGATGTGACATATTGATCTCCACAGCAATATAATTTGTTCAATGTACAATATATTGAGCAGTTTAATCTCTACGTGGGGAGGAAATAATGGAAAGTATGTTTTAAAATGTATTCCTGGTACAGATATACAACTACATGTGTGTGCATGACCCCATTATTCACTGAATTTATTATATTTCCAATAGACCTGTGTAGTCAGAGAACTGAAAATACATGTACATGTGCTCATTGCACTCATATCAAATCCAATTTTACAAAATGTACTATGTGTTCGAGTAGACAATGAAAGTTTTGTTCATGTTGCCCTGTTTGTGGGGAAAGGTCAACAGAAAGGCTATTCCTATTCATGCAATATTTTAAGCAAACAATTCAAAGTATCGTAATAGATTGAATGCTATAGTGTGAAATTATGATGTTTTAACATTGAAAATACTTTGTCAATTTTTGTGCCTCATTTCTTTGCATTTTAAACATATCACAGAAAGCACAGCCTAGATAAGAGAGGATAGACTGATCCTGATTTGACACAGAAGTGGCAAACACTATTTCATGATAATCAAGTCTTCTTTTGTCAATTTTTTGTGCCTCGTTTCTTTGCATTTTAAACATATCACGGAGAGCAGCCTAGATAAGAGAGGATTAGACTGATCCTGATTTGACACAGAAGTGGCAAACACTATTTCATGATCAATCAAGTCTCCATATTCTGAAATGACATTGGGATTTCACCATATTTAACCAAGTTCAATCTGAATAGTGATCAACATGGCTAATTCACTGTATAAATTACCCACATTAAATTTCAACAAATGTCATATATCCTGCCATCAACAACACAAATGAACACTATCCATTCCAAAGATAGTACCCACGTAGTAAAGCCAATATAAACTTGAAAAATGCCACAAGTAGCCATACCAATCAGATGACTGTACCTAAATATTTAATTTTACTAAAATCATTTTTCTAGAATCAAAATTATCAATTATCACACCAAAGCTTGCTCTTAATTTCAAACGATAGTATCTCTAAAAACTAAAATTCATGTACCTAAAAAGTGACTGATGCAGGGTGGAGCTTGGCCTTAAACTTTAAAGGGAAGTGACTTATGCAAGAGAGGGAACTTTGTTGATCAACAAAAAGTGGAATGAGAAATAATATTGTCAAATAGAGGTTCAAGATTGACTACATCAGTAGAACAATGTAAGATATTGTGGTAATATCCAGCAGTGTTTTTGTTAAGGGCGGTACCTATAGGTAAATGTTACCAGGGTCCCCAGTCATTTTACCAGGGTTAGCCTTGGTATATCTGTGCAGTCTTACTAGAGGACAACAGAAATTTATCCAGGGTTCCCATTGTTCCCCAACCTTAGCAAAAACACTGTCCAGTGTTTATTAACAAAACCCACTACATGGTACAATGTGCAGCCAGAATGCCATGAATCATAATATCCTTTTAATATGGTGGGTCAGCTGTGAAACAATAGATTGGATTTGCTATAAACTTAATGGCGATAAGAATGGCAACAAGAGAGACAATCCTGTTTAAGATAATGGTGGGGAAGAGATACACAGCGAGTTGGGAATGAGCACTTAATAAAAAGTAAGAGGCAGTGTGTGAGTGATGTCATGTGACCATAATTGCCTACACAAACAATTTTTTTCTTCTTTTAGTGCACCGACAACAAGCCCAAAAATTTGTGTCCCCCCCTTAGAGGATTCAAAAAATTGTGACCCTCCCCCAGGCTCAAAAATTTGTGACCCTCCCCCAAATCCCCCTGGCCCTCCTCCCTGCTAATTTACGTCCAGTCCCTTATGGTATAGATTAAGTAGTCTTTGAATGTTTGATGATGGGATCTTACAGTGTTTTTGTTAAGGCTGGTACCCCAGTAAATGTTACCGGGGTTCCCCAGCCATTTTACCAGGGTTCCTCTTGGTATCAATGCAATCAGATCAGGGGACACAGAATTGCTACCGGGTTCCCAAATCATTTACCTCTTTTCCCCAACCTTAGCAAAAACACTGTCTTATTGGCGCACACTGAATCAAAACATACCTTCAAGTATTACCATTTCAGCTGTCCAATTCTCAGGCAGTGCCTCACTTATGATGCTGCATGTGTCATATCTTTTTTGTAATACTTAAGTTGTGTTTGATTTTGAGCTTTGATGGTGCATAGACCCATCTGCATCACAGATTGCACGTGGGAGGGGAATAAATTGCACAAAGCCTTCTATGGCACACCAGATTTTATTGAGTGAGCAATTTGCCTTTTTAAACAGGCGTCAACTATTTTTTTTGTCAGCATCAGCTGTACGTGTTCTCCTTTTACTACAACCTTCCCTGAAAATGTTTTTAATTTTCTCCTCCTCACAGGAGCTTCTGTACTAGGTTTATGTAAAAGCCTAGTAGAGATGTAGTCTGCTAGAGCTCTTTGACCTACTTCATAAAATGTCATCAAGTCTTCCTGAACAACTTTTCCAAAGATTTTTTTCAGGGGTTGCAGCAAAAACAGAGCTCTCACAGATTTTTTAGCTCCGCTGTCAGCGACGCAGAGCTTATCAAATAGGTTGATTTTCCGTCGGTCGTCGTCCATCGTCGTCGTCCGTCGTCGTCGTCCGTCAACAATTGCCTTCTCCTCTGAAACTGCAAGTCCAATCGCTTTGAAATTTTATATGCAGTTCACTTGGGGTGACCACACTTAAGTTTGTTCAAATCGTGGTGAAATTTGCATATTTGTATTTTTGGGGCAATTTTTGGTGTTTTTGGTAAAAAAATCTTCTTCTCTGAAACCGCTTGTCCGATTGCTTTGAAATTTGATATGCAGTTTACTTAGGGTAACTTCAGTCAGATTTGTTCAAATTATGGTGAAATTTGCATATTTGTATTTGTAAGGCAATTTTTGTCATTTTGGTAAAAATATCTTTAAAAATCTTCTTCTTCAAAACTACCAGTCAGATAGCTTTGATATTTGGTACATATGTCCCTAGGGATGATCTATTTCAGATTTGTTCAAATTGTGCAGAAATATGCAAAATTGCATTTTTAAGGCAATTTTTGCCATTTTTGGTCAAAAAATGTATTTCTCAAAAAGTACTGGTCTAATACTTTTGAAATTTGGTATACACTTTTGTATAGATGAACTGAGTAATATATATTGAATTTCTGATGAAATCTGAAATTTTGTATTTTTGGGGCAATTTTTGCAATTTTGGTCAAAAAATGTGTATTTCCAAAACTATTTATTTGATAGCTTTGAAATTTGGTATACAGGTTCCTACAGATAAACTACATGATATTTATTGAAATGTGGATGAAATCTGCAATTTTGTATTTTTGGGGCAATTTTTGCCATTTTGGTCAAAAAATGTGTATTTCCAAAAACTACTCATCTGATAGCTTTGCAATTTGGTATACAGGTTTTTACAGATCACCTTAATGATATTTGTTGAAATTATGATGAAATCTGCAATTTTGTAATTTTGGGGCAATTTTTGCCATTTTTGGTCAAAAAATGTGTTTCTCAAAAATTACTGGTCTGATAGCTTTGAAATTTGGCATACAGGTTTCTACAGATGAGTTCAGTAATATATAATGAATTTCTGATGAAATCTGTAATTTTGTATTTTGGGGGCAATTTTTGCCATTTTTGGTCAAAACGTGTATTTCCAAAACTACTCATCCGATAGCTTTGAAATTTGGTATACAGGTTTCTATAGATGAACTAAATGATATGTATTAAAAATAATGATGAAATCTGCAATTTTGATTTTTTGGGGCAATTTTTTCCGTTTTGGTCAAAAAATGTGTTTCTCACAAAAAGTACTGGTCTAACAGCTTTGAAATTTGGTATACAGGTTTCTATAGATAAAGTTATGAACTAAATTTGATCTCTTGAAATTATGATGAAATCTGCAATTTCATTTTTTGGGGCAATTGTTGCCATTTTTGGTCAGAAAATTTTATTCTCAAAAAACTACTCATCAGATAGCTTTGGTTGACATGTTCTTAGGGATGATCCGATGTGATATATTCAAAGTATGATTAAATCTTCAATTGTATATTTTTGCAGCTTATTTTAGCCACTTTTTTCTGGCCTCGCATTGAGCTATCAAAGATTTCCACCTTCCTCATCAACATGTGTAAAAAATAGTTATTCTCTACATAAACACAGCGGAGCTATATCGGCCGCTAGGTCGCTTGTTTATAATACACTCGGCACAACCCTTCATCAGTCTCCCTCATTCCCTTCTGCATTTATCTGTATCTGTACACTTTTGCCACTCTTTTCGGGGGTTATTTCAGAATGCAGATTTTTAAGGCATGAAGCCCTGAAAGGCAAATACTTTGCCATGTTGTCAAGCAATTCAGGAGAGGGCTTATGAACTGCAGTTTTGACACTTAAATTGATAAGTTGTTCATGGGCTTCATCAAGTGCAAGCTCTCTCCAGCTGAAGCCAGTTATGCTTGTTGTAAATCCCCCAGACTGCAGGTGATCTAGGATGCAAGATGGTGCTTGCAGCAAATCATGGAGATGCCTGGTAGGAGACGAAGATACTAGGTTGACCAATCAAAAGCATGATACAAAGGGGCTAGCTGCTTGATTGATGCCATTCTCAGTTGCCAATTACTGCTACGGAAAGCCATGTAAAGAGAGATATAAGCAAAACAACCTCTGTGCTCAGGGAAACAATATCTCACACAAAAAGATCTCATTCATTTTACTTTGTATCACCTGCAGTCCAGCCAATCTGGCATTAGCCTGATACCATGGATTTAAGGGCATATTTTCATTGTCAAGGTCACAGAGGTCCTAGTCACTATCAAGCCATTCTGTGTGTAAAAGCAATGAATACAGACCATCCCCTTGTCAAATGATTCGAAAAGGTTCAACATTCTGATACTTTGAGCCAAATGTGTACAATAGCATTTTGTCATGGGTATATATATCTGAACAGGACATTTCAGGGCATAGCATAGACAGAGCAGCTCTGCGTAATCACCAGGTACTGTACTGAGTTTGACCTTTTGTGACCTTTCAAAAAAGTAAAAAAAATCAATGGTCAACAAGATGTTTTGTTCATCGCTTGGCAATATTTCTCAAAATACGTGTCTCATCACTAGCTGCCAAGCAAGACAGCAGTATAATTTCTTATCACAAGTTCTAGCTATTTCAACACAGCTAGACTTGTAGGATCTTGCTTTAAACTGCCCTGATGGGCTAGTTTTCTGAGTACAGGATGTGCAGCTATTGCAAAACACTAAAACAGTGAAGTGGACTGACATTGGTTGACCTACATCAATATTTTCAAGACTTGTTATGACAAAACTATCTGGGGTGAAGCAACCGGCAAAGTTTTCCTTGTGGGGTACTCAAAACTGTCCTATTCATGGTATCTCTGGCCTTAGACTTTGAACAAATCATGCCAAAAGAGTTGCGTAGGGTAATTAGGGAGCCGTCATTATTTATGGCCGGGGGGGGGAGGTCGGAGGAATCTGAGATGGGTTCACTCAAAAATCGTAAGTTACAAGGGTAGGGAAAGACACTAAGGGTTGTCGATTGCCCAGGGCAAGGGAAAGTCACGTTCGGGCAATTGAACCTCCGATGCCAATTGCCCTACGGGACAAGTGGAAAAAAGTAATTACCTAGAAATCGAATTCACGAGAGCGATTTTCTAGCGAGGGAACACGGTATCATATTATGTCATTGTGAACATTTCCATAAGATTTTTTCGTAAAATTGCATGAAGAATTGATGAAAAGAATCATATAATCACTTCCAATAAAATGCAATTCAAACAATACCACCGGTTAAATACCGTACGCTGATTTTGCATATGAAAAAGCTGTTCAGCTGGTGGAGCGTACGTTCACCATAGTTCATTGCATTGACTGTGAGTTACGGTGTCTCACAATATGTCGATACGGTAAAAAAAAGAAACACACAGCAGTTTTTGTGCTTTGTATGAGCGTTTATAATAAGGTAAAAATAAAGTGCAGTGGTGAAAAATCACCACAAAAATGGGACTTTTACTAAGACGTACTCTTCAATGTTAACTTGTTGAGTGACAGTGGATGGCATCGTGGCAAGACCGCATGCAATGAAAGTCATGAGCAAGCTTAGATGTCAACGGGTCCAGTCTTTGAATTTTCAATGAACACTGACTTAATTTTCAGGTCAATAAGCCAAAAGTTACTTGTCCGTGGCGACCATTGTAACCTCTCTGTTTGTGAATTTTCCCATTCTAAAATGACTGTCAAGAAGCAATGGGAGCGAGATTGACATCGCAAATTCAGCTTCCAAAATACATTGAAAAACACCGACGCCTTAGGTTGCTGGTTTAAATTCTATTTAGTCTCTGTATGAGCATTAAAGACCACCGAGGTTATAAGAAAAACATAGCCTCTAGCCTCTTGAAGAAGGACAGACTCTTTTCTAATAATTTAGCGCAATAAAAAGTGACATTTTGTTCAGGGCTATATCAGTGATATCAGTTGTATTTTTGATACTGGAGGCAATGTCTTCAATGACTTGCTAAAGGTCATTATAAGTCTTGAGAGATTGCACTTGATGTTTTTTCATTTTTTCAACAATATGGTAAAGTTGCATGTAACATTTTCCACACAGTTGACTTTTTCCATCAAAACTAAAATTCATGTAGTCACCATGATCATGGAGGAGAAGCCATTGATTAAGTCAACATTTGACGGAAACCGCACATTCGATGTAATGCGCTTTCTACAATCTGGCATGCTGCAGTATTTTCAGTTTTTTCCATCCATGTATTGAAGTGTTCTGGACAAAGACACACTATGTCAGGAACGGAAGTATCGATATCACTGGAGTAGAGATTAAACTGTGTGAGAAAGAGGTTTTTGTCATCAACATCAGTGGAGTGTAAACCTGGGCCAGTTAAAGTACAGATTAAACAATAGGCCAAACCCGGAATTCGAATCGACCACGGTACAAACAAAGCCATGTGCGCAAACGCGCACAGACGTACGTGTATTTCTATACGCGTTCAGTACACATGTGGGTTTGTTTGTACCGGCATCACGTGATTATTTGGGCGTTCTGAGTATGTAGAATGGCGTATGCATCGCGTCCTTTTTATTCCGGAGTAGAACCATTGGCCTCTGTGACATCAATATTGGTGCTTTCTCATCATCCCCTCCATCTCTTCCAGAAAATTCTTTATCTATATAAAGCTAGGCGACACGCATTGCAGAAACAATACTGTTCATTCATGCCCCTAGATTTTAACCAGCTCGGACATATTCCTCTGGTTTTCCCACAACATGGTACCATCTGTTTGTTTTTTTATCCCACATTTACCACATGGACCACACTTATTCTTATCTGGATGAGTTTTTGCTTTATGTGACCTCACATCTCCAAGTCCAGAGATATTGATCAAAAGCACTTTCTTGTGCAATGTGTGTGACTTGAAACAGCAATACAATGGCTGGTCTTCTGAGAATAACTTAAAACTATGGTAGTCTCCTGTAAACCGAGACTGTGGGCCACCTCTTTCTGAATATCACATGAAAGCGATGATTTTAAAGGAAGAATAAATTCTTTGCCTTCTAGCACAACAGTTACATGGTGCTTTTCAAATTTGTGGCATCTTTTTAGCACATACTGGCCAAGTCTGACAACCGTATTTCAATATCAGAGAGCAGGCCAATGTTACTTTTACTTTCCATGACATAACTGCATCAATCCTTTTTCAACAGTATCTTCTTTGACAATGAATGTGTTTTTTGTGCACTGAGCATCCTGTTTCAAACTTAAAACCCCTCGACTATGGAGTTTCTGACAAGTGAAACAGCTTTTGAAATCTTGACCCAGGCTCTGTGTACACTGTTTAGATTTCCCAGGCTCTGTGTACACTGTTTAGATGTTTTTTCAGGGACAAAGAAATATTCACATGGTTCAACTTTGTGCTGTTGCATATTGCAGTCTTTGAGTCACAAAATTGGCAAAAAATTTAATATGCCACTTTTGCGATTGGCCTGTAATATTATTAAGTTGCCCTCCATTTAAGAAGACTTGCTGCCGCAAGTTTTACTTCTGTCAGGGGCAACCTTCCATGCTCTGTGGCATATGGCATACCGTAGTTTATGCAACTTCTCAATAAAGCATCCTTACTTGCACTGCTTGATATGGCTAAGGATCCAAACACTCTCCTTTTTTCAACAAAATAGATTTCTTTCAAACATTTAATTCTTATTTTTCAAAACTATGACAAATGATTTCAAAGTACGTGAATTTCTTGTGGCCAAACGTTACCATAAACTCAAACTGTTAGTAAACATAGATACAGGTACAAAATACCGGTGAATATTGTAAGCCATGTGCCATTGCCAGAACGGGCTGTGGTAGGTTATCAGCCACAGTATATCTGCAACAAAATGTAAAGACACATGTATTTCGGTAAGTGGATCATACTTAAACAAACAAAACCATCATTATATATATTCTTGATCACAAATTTTGCTCAAAAAATAAAAGATTACAACAACTGGGATACTGAAAATACGCAATGATATGTGATACCAACGCGTCTCAAGCTGTTTGCGTGTGCATGGCCACCATATTTATTGGATTTAACGGTATTCAACACCGAACAGACCTCATTTCAAAGGCGTGTTAAATTCATATTTGTCCGTTTTGAACACCAAAACTTTGCAGAAAATCATAGTCATGAGATTCAAATCCGACCAAACCTGGTTGCAAATTAAATTAAATGTCTTGCCAACGCAAGCGACGCAGTGCTGTATAAGGCGAGGTCAACATGTCTACAAAAATCGTATCTGGTGATTTCTACAAAAGATTTGCCCTGATTGTTGAAAAAATTTACATAGGTCACGACTGGAGGCAATATAAATGGCAAGGATATGGAAAATTTCCATAAATACTAACCTTTTGCAGTGTTTTTTGCCGATTTTTCTAGCCGTGAAACATGGTGTAACGGTCATCGAAACTAAAGAGAGGGCGCCCTTCATTTGAAGGAAATCCCTTATTATGCATGAAATGAAGGACCCAACTTCGAGAGTGCGGAAACGTTGGATCAAACCATTTCGCCAATATGTCAACTGGGTTGAAGGTCATTGACCGTAAATATCACATAAATATGAATTACTAGGTAATTTAAACGGCTAGATGGTTCATATTTGGTAGGTTATAGCACCTTATGATGAACTGTCATACACCTCATCAATTATGCTGGGGTCAAAGGTCATTACCCTTAATATCACATAAATGTGAATAATTAAATAACTAAAAGGACTAAATGGTTCATATACCGGTATGGCAGGTTAAGGCACCTAATGGCACACTATCATATACCTCATTAATTAGTCCCCACAAACGAACTCCAGGGACTTATAGATTGAGTTCCGTCTGTAAGTCCGCGCACATGCATGCCTTCCCCTGTTCACGCAGATATCTCAGACAAGGCTTGGTCAATTTCTTTCAAACTTTGCACAAGTATAGCACCAGACTCCATACAGATGTACGTTGATTTAATAGTTTCACAATATGACCCAAGATGGCCACCTAGCAGCTAGTTTTTTACAAGTTTTTCATGTCTTGAGCCGTAACCAAGACATGTGTCAACTGATGTCTTTCAATTTGGTGCAAGGACATTAACCTATGTCGTACATATGCTTGTAGATTTTTCTTCTGATACAATCCAATATGGCCGCCCAGTGGCCATTTCATTACAATTTTTTCATGTCTTGAGCCATAACCCAGTGTGTCTCAACTGATATCTTTCAAAATTGGTACAGGGACATGGACCTATGTCATACATATGCATCTCTATTTGTTAAAATACAATCCAATATGCCCTCCAGGCAGCCATTTTGTTACGATTTTTCATGTTTCCAGCCGTAACCCACAGCGTAACCCAAACATGTCTCAACTGATTTCTTTGAAGTTGGTACAACGACATAGACCTATGTTATACATGTTCATGTTGATATTTATTGTGATACGACCCAATAGAGTTACCAGGCAGCCATTTTGTTACGATTTTTTTCATGTCAGAACCCTTTTCCTGCCAAGTCCATATTTCACCATCAGGTCAAGATGGTTAAAATTAATGAAAACAAAATATGGCGTATTTTAACATAATACTGTACATCAATTGAAAGCTGTTGAAAACATCAATACTATAAACTTGATTTTTTTACTAAAGATGCTATAACAGACCAAGCCAAGTGTGTGAAAATACTTCATGTTTTTGGCTCAATACCGCTTTTTACTGACTTGGCTGATGGGGAAGTAATATTTAGTCTTAATACTGTCTGGCAGGAAAAGGGTTAAGCCATAACTCAGACATGCCTCAACTGATTTCTTCCAATATGGTACAAGGACATAAACCTTTGTAATACATGTACCTCTCAATTTTGTTGTCATATGATGCAATTGATAGCTGCCAGCTGGCCATTTGTTATGATTTGTTTATGCCTTTAGCCATAACTCAATACGTCTCAACTGATTTCTTTCAAAATTGGTACAAGGATATTAACCTGTGTCATACATTTTTATGATACAATCCAATCACACTTATTTATTGATGCCTCGACATGAAAACAATCACTGGATTCACAGTACAATAGCCGGCTATTGAACCACTCTTTTTTGGGAGTGGAGATTTAGCCGACTGGTTCTGTCTCAGGCCTCTCAGCTAGGCGACTGATGCCGTATGTTGTGGGTTCGCATCCGATTGAAAACTATCCGTATTTTCTATCCTGGGTCGGTAACACTGCTGGTGGACAGAATTGTCCCCGAGGTTATTGTTCGCCCAGTTAAAGCGATGAAATTTGTTTCTTAGCTTCGATAAAGTGTGTATGTGCGATGTATGATAGTGAGCATGCGAGCGTGAGTGCTTCACGAACTCTACAACGTGTTGAAAGGTCTCAGTCAGAAAAATGTAACAACTTAGCCGGCTATTGAACCACTCTTTTTTGGGAGTGGAGATTTAGCCGACTGGTTCTGTCTCAGGCCTCTCAGCTAGGCGACTGATGCCGTATGTTGTGGGTTCGCATCCGATTGAAAACTATCCGTATTTTCTATCCTGGGTCGGTAACACTGCTGGTGGACAGAATTGTCCCCGAGGTTATTGTTCGCCCAGTTAAAGCGATGAAATTTGTTTCTTGGCTTCGATAAAGTGTGTATGTGCGATGTATGATAGTGAGCATGCGAGCGTGAGTGCTTCACGAACTCTACAACGTGTTGAAAGGTCTCAGTCAGAAAAATGTAACAACTTAGCCGGCTATTGAACCACTCTTTTTGGGAGTGGAGATTTAGCCGACTGGTTCTGTCTCAGGCCTCTCAGCTAGGCGACTGATGCCGTATGTTGTGGGTTCGCATCCGATTGAAAAACTATCCGTATATTATACAGACTTCATTTGAATGCTCTATGAAGACTGATGTCACAATTCTGAATGGGGACTATGTCATTGACAATGACTTCAACAATAACAATGGTGATTACTACAGAATGGGTGTGTTGATAAATTACATCAAGCAATTGTTTGCAGAATACAACGAGGGCCACTGTTATAATACACACAAAACTGAGACAATACACCTTGAAAGTTTTTCAAGAGTTACTGGGGCTTTAATCTTCTTGACACAGATCAGGTCTGAAAAATTATCATTCCAGATTGATGGCATTTGTAAATGAGAACAACGAAACTAATATATTGACACAACATATGTTGACTTGTAAAAAACTGGGTATGTTGGAATTCACTATGGAGAGCAAGAAAATGGCATTGCCACACACACCCACAAAAACTGAAAATACCAAGCAATTAAAGGTAGTGGCCTGCCTGTTAACTTTGATAAAAAAAATAAGTGCTGCCCTGTGCTCTACTTTGTGAGGACTAGGTGCCATCTGCTTCCAATGGTAACAGAATTCACGTATTTTAACTTCAGTGCCTTCAAAAATAACAGTGTAATTGATTCTAGCACTTATAAATTGCTTTGATTGATTGATTGGTTGATTGATAGATTGATTGATTGATTGACATATCAATTGACAGCTAAATACTTCCATAAAATACAGGGATATACAGAATCTGTGGCAGTCATATAATTGGAAATTAATTTGTGACAGCATGATTTATCTCTCTCACATATTTATGATTACTGTCGGAAAGATGGCAATAAGAAATTAAGATTTCATCTTGAATATCCTTTGTATACGGCTAGTTTTCAATCGGGTCCGAACCCACAACATACGGCATCAGTCACCTAGCAGAGAGGCCACAGAGAGAGCCGCTCGCTAGTGCAAATTATCTGCAAAAAGCAAGTTCAGTATTATGTGTTGCATGGTCTTACATGATGGTGCTCTTTCCTATGATTATTAGTTGCGAGTGAGAATATGCAAAGGAACACTATCCACCCAGGGAGTCATATGGAGTCCTCTGCAGAAAAGAACAAGAAGCAATGTGAACATGATGAAACTTCTGAAGGTCAGTGATAGTCAATGATATACTGACATATATGTACCTGTAACCAGTAAACATCTATTGGATGACTTGCCATGAAGGTGACATCACAAATCTGTTCCTTGAGCATGTAACAGTAGATCAACAGAACATCATGTGCATAGCATAGAGTTTAATATTATTTGATTGTCTTCCTTGTGTAATACCTAGGGGGAAAATAGCTTTCCACATGAACCTGTGACCCCACAACTGTTAAATCAGCTAAAGACAAACAGATACTGGTGTGCAGCATATTGAGCTGCCTTGTGGGGTTTGTTTGTATTTATGTAGGGATTGCGTTAACCCCAAATTTTGCTTTGCAGACTCCCTATTTCGCACTAGGACCCCTACAACTTTTAGTGAGGAAGGGTCCCATTCTTCAGAGAAATACAGATATTTGAATTTGTTGAGGCCTGATTTTATGAACCATTTTCTCTATATTTCCTCACTATAGTTCGAAAAAAGCCTGTTGGCCAGTAAGTACCGTGAACTGAAGCAGAAGGAGCCGCCATTGACAGCTATTTCATGTCTCACATCAGAGATAATTAAACAGTCACAAAGGCCGAAGCTGAACAGTATGCTTAGCAAATGAGAAAGTTCTCAGCAACAGAAATTTGAAATTGCTGCAACGGCATGTAAAAAGCAGAGCAATAGCATATGAGAGGAAAGCAAAGAAAAAATTGTAGAAGACGTATAATGATAGCTGTTTTGCTTTCAGATTGTTAGATTACCTTGACACTGAGTTTCTGTATGTAAAATGTTTTTCAGAGTTAATATTGTGGAGTTACCCCATGAGGTTAACCACATGGTAAATTCCTAGCTCCGTTGCTTTCGGTGTGTTCGAAGACAAACGAGACATTTTTCTGATATAAAAAGTGAAGATATGGTACCATATATATTTTTCTTTTCGAAATTAGCCTTTTTGGAGTTTCCTCATGAAGGTTCTTTTTGGCCTTATCAAGAACCCAACAAAATTTGGAATTTGACATGCAATGACTCTCATAAGGTAACTCCAAAAGTGTAACTTTGAAAAAAAAATATATTAAATACCATATTCTTCACTTCTTTTCTTTCAAAAATATGCAAATGGTGTTTTAAGCACATCAAAACAAACAGTGTTAGGAATTTATCATCTGATGAATATCTTACAGCAACTCCAAAATTTTAACTTTGAAAAAAATGTCAACATGAAGCACCATTAGTCTTCAACTTGTTATCTTCCAAATATTCCCAACAGTTTCTCTTTGAACACAGCAAACCAACAAAGTTAGAAATTTTATATGTGATGAACCTAATGAGGTAATGAAAAAAACTGTAACTTTGAAAAAAAAGTATCTGAAGTGCCATACTCTTCACTTGTTATCTTTCAATAATGTCCAAACAGGTTGTCTTTGAACACAGCAAAACCAATAGAGTTGGGAATGATAGAATCTCACACCCCCAAGGACCTTGGATCAGATTTTGTCTCACACGAGCCGCAGGCTCGTGTGAGACAAAATATCCCCAACTGGTGTGAGAAATCTGATCCCAGGTCCTTGGTGTGTGAGATTCTTTTTCTCACATGACCACAAAATGCGTTAAATTCACATTGGACATGTACAACATTTTCCAAAATCGTGACAAGTCTATCATTTGCCACTGTACTTTGACCTGCTTACTTTGTAGTTCTGTCTGTGTGTTACTCGTCGTGCCATTGGATAACATTTTGCGCGTGGAACAAAACAGACTGTTTATCATCCAATCAGAGCTCGTGTAGTATTTACTGCAGAGTGTGGGACGGTTTCTGAGAGTGTGGGATCAATTTTTCCCACACTGTCGATCCCGCACTCCCAGGGCCAGAAATGTGAGAATTTACCATGTGATGAACCTCTTGAGGTAACTCCCATAATTTTAACTTGGAAAACTGTTAATTTTTTTTCTATCTTTTAATTTAACATGTCCAAACAGTGTGTATTTGAACACATCAAAACCAGCAGACATAGGAATTCATAATGTGATTATCTCATGTTGTAACTCCAAATTATAATTTTTGGGGGTAAAAAAACATGAAGTACCATATTCTTCATATACTACATTTGTTGGCTTTGAAAAATGTCCACTGTTTGTATTTAAAACACATCAAAAGCAACAGAATTCAGAATTTACCATGTGAAGAACCTCATGAGGTAATGCCATAATATTATTCTTGACAAAATGTTTACAACAGGTACCATTCTTTTCAACTGTTATTTTTCAAAATTTCAAAATCCCACCACTTAGCCCTTGAACACAGCAAAACAACAGGGCTGGGAATTAATTACCAGTGTTAGCCTCATTAGGTAACTCAATAATTTTAACTCTGAACTAAAATGTTTACATGAAGTACCATACTTTTTACTTGTCGTTTTTCTAAAATGTTACAAAAAGTTTGTCTTTGAAAACATCAAAAACCAACTTATCTTTCATAATTTCAGAAGTTCAAATGGTTTGTCATTGAACACTGCAAAACAACAGTGTTAGTAATTTACAACGTGATGAACCTCATGAGGTAATTCCAAAATTTTAACTGAAGCAGAAGAAGCCGCCATTGACAGCCATTTCATGTCACACATTAGAAAGAATAAAATAGTCACAAAGGCCGAAGCTGAAAAATGCTTAGCAAATAAAAAAATGTTTTGAGCAACAGAAACTTGAAATTGCTGAAATGGCACATGTTAAAGCAGGGCAATAGCATATGAGAGGAGAGCAAAGAAACAGTTGTAGGAGATGTATAATGATAGCTGTTTTGCATTCAGATTGTTAGATTACCTTGACTCTGAGTTTCTGTGTGTACAATGTTTTTCAGAATTAATGTAATTGTGAAGTTACCCCTGACGTTCAACACATGGTAAATTCCTACTTGGTCTGTTGCGTTTGGTGTGTTCGAAGACAAACTGGATATTTTTGAGATATAAAAAGTGAACTTATGGTACCACATTTTTTTCAAAATTAGACCTTTTTGAGTTTCCTCATGAGGATTCTTTTTGGCCATATCAAGAACCCAACAAATTTGGAATTTGACATGCGATGACTCTCATAAGGTAACTCCAAAAGTGTAACTTTGAAAAAAGGATATGAAATACCATATTCTTCACTTCTTTTCTTTCAAAAATATGCAACAGGTTGTCTTTGAACACTTCAAGACAAATAGTGTTAGGAATTTACCATGTGATGAATATCTTACAGCAACTCCAAAATTTTAATTTTGAAAAAAAATGTCAACATGAATCACTATTAGTCTTCAACTTGTTATCTTCCAAATATTCCAACACTTTCTCTTTGAACACAGCAAAACCAACAAAGTTAGAAATTTATATGTGATGAACCTAATGAGGTAATGACAAAACTGTAACTTTGAAAAAAAAGTATGTGAAGTGCCATACTCTTCACTTGTTATCTTTCAATAATGTCCAAACAGGTTGTCTTTAAACACAGCAAAACCAATAGAGTTGAGATTTACCATGTGGTGAACCTCTTGAGGTAACTCAATAATTTTTATTTGGAAAAATATGTTAATTTTTCACTTGCTATCTTTTAAACATGCCCAAACAGTTTGACTTTGAACATATCAAAACCAACAGGAGATAGGAATTCATAATGTGATTATCTCATGGTGTAACTCAAAAATTATTATTTTTCGGGTAAAAATACATGAAGTACCATATTCTTCGTATACTACATTTGTTAGCTTTCAAAAATGTCCACAGTTTGTCTTTAAACACATCAAAAGAGTTCATAATTTACCATGTGATTAACCTCATGAGGTAACGCCATAATATTAATTCTTGACAAAATGTTTACAGCAGATACCATACACTTCACCTGTTATTTTTCCAAATTTCAAAATCCCACCACTTTGTCTTTGAACACAGCAAAACAACTGAGTTAGGAATTTACCATGTGATAACCTTATTAGGTAACTCAATAATTTTAACTCTGAACTAAAATGTTTACATGAGTACCATACTTTTCACTCGTTTTTTTTAAATGTTGTAAAAGTTTGTCGTTGAAAACATCAAAACCAACTTATCTTTTCAAATTTCAGAAGTTCAAATGATTTGTCATTGAACACTGCAAAACCAACAGTGTTAGTAATTTACAACGTGTTGAACCTCATGAGGTTATTCGAAATTTTAACTTTGAAAAGAAAATGTTTACCAGCGGCACTATAGTCTTCACTTGTTATCTTCCAAAAAATTACAAACAGTTTGTCTTTGAACACATCAAAACCAATAGAGTTAGGAATTTACCATCTGATATACCTCATGAGGTAACTCCACAATCCTAAGTTTGAAAAACAAAATATGTGAATACCATCTTCTTCATATTCTACATTTATTATCTTTCAAACTGTCTGAACAGTTCTTCTTCCACAAAGCAAAACCAACAGAGTTAGGAATTAACCATGTGATGAACAAAATTAGGTAACTCCAAAATTTGAATTCTGATTAAATGTTTAAATTAAGTACTGTACTCTTCAATTTTTTCGCTCAAAATTGTTCAAACGCTTTGTCTTTTAACACAGCAAAACCAACGTTTTCAGGAATTTAGCATGTGATGAACCCTCATGTGGTAACTCGCAATTGATAACATAGACAAAAAATATATGATGTACCATACTCTTCACTTTTTTTTTCAAATAGGTTGTCTTTCACATGTAAAACAGTTTTGAGAGTTACATTTAGCCTTATCGAATTCTTGTTCCTTCATTTTTATGTATTAGAGTTCATGGAGTTGATGAAGATTTTATAGCTTACTTTTGCTTTACCAATGTGAGCTTATTGTATAGGCTGAAGTTGGCATCAGTATGTATGTATGTCATGTCTGTCCACTCAAATAATTTGAGAACCGTAGTACCTATAGACTTGATATTTGGAGTGTGAATGCAAGATGTGTAAATGCCCGGATGATATTTTCGTTTTGGTGATTTCTTCAAAAATATGCAAATTAGATTTTAAAAATGCCATTTTTGGTAAAAAAGATTCTTCTCTGTTATCGCAAGTCTGACTCATTTGAAACTTGGTATTGAGGTCCCTAGGGGTTACATCAGTCAGACTTGTTCAAATATTGTGATTAAATTGCATAATTGTATTTTTTGGGCAATGTTTCCCATTTTGTTAAAAAAATCTTCTTACTGAAACCATAATTCCAATTATTTGAAACTTGGTATGGAGGTTTCTTCGGGTGATCTTAAGTCGGAATTGATGACATTGTGATGAAATTTGCATATTTGTAGTTTGGGGCAATTTTTCCCATTGTTGGTAAAAAAAAATCATCTCCTCTGAAACTGCACTCTAATTGGTTTTAAGCTTTGTATGTAGGTTCGTAGGGGTAACCTCTGTCATATTTGTTTGAAGTGTGATGAAATTTGCATAATTGTATGTTTGGGCAACTTTCCAATTTGTGGTTTTAAAAGTCTTCTTTGAAACCACTGGTCCAATTCATTTGAAACTTAGTATGGAGGTTCCTAGGGGTGTCATCATTTCAATTGTCCTATATATCACAAAGGGTCTATATTGGTCCCAAGGCCGCTTGTCCACTTAAGTATGTACACTGATAGTTGATAACACCTTCCAATGTGACGTGCCTCCCACGCCCAGTGCCAAGGATAAAAGATATTAAGCTTCTAGGCCAGATGTCATCTTTATCTTATTATAGATATTTATGAATAGTTCAAATCAAATAGTGAACGTTCATCAGTACCCACACTTTGATATGTCTGCAAGAACTTTTCAGGATACAAAAGCTAGGTTGCTGGTTTATATCACTCTCAAATGTACCAATTCAAAACATGTGAGCACAGTGTCCCTGACACTATTTTTTTAGTCCCCGCGGACTAAGTCCGGCTGGGACTTACAGATTGGGTCCCGTCCATGTGTGCGTCCGTCCGTCATCAACAGTTTCTCAGACACTGCTTAACCAATTTTGTTCAAACTTGGCACAAAGGCATAGCACTATGACCTACAGATGCACATTGATTTATTTTGCGATACAATCCAATATGGCCACCAGACGGCCATTTTATTAGAATTTTTTCATGTACAAAGCCATAACTCACACATGTTTCAACGGATTTTATTCAAAGTTGGTACAAGGACATTAACCAATGTCATAGATATGCACATCAATTTGTTTTGTGATACGATCCAATATGGCTGCCAGGCGGCCATTTTATTTACGATTTTCCATGTCCTGAACTAAACTAGACATGTATCAAGCAAATTTATTCAAAGTAGGTACAAGGACATTGACTTATAGTATACATATGTACTTCGATATAAATATGTACTTTGATTTGTTTCTCGATATGGTCCGATATGGCCACATGGTGGCAATTTTGTTATGGTTTTTTTCATGTCGAGAGCCATGACTTTGGCAAGTCTCAACTGATTTTATTCAAAGTTTCTACCTGGACATTGACTTATGTCATACATATACGTGTTGATTTTTTAAACAGTAAGATCAAATATCGCTGCGTGGCGGTGGTTACGATTTTCTCATGTAGTGAGCCATAACTCAGACATATTTCCACCAGTATCATTCAAAGTTGGTACAAGGACATTGACATATTTCATACATGCTCGTCAATTTGTTTCACATCATGTAGCAGTATCATGTCAATTATTGAAGTTTCATAATTAGGCTGATATGTCAAGAAATACTGCATTAAAGTTCATGAAACTTTGTACAGATGTTAAGGTCACATTGCTTTAACAGTGAAAAAGACATTTATCAGTGTCATTTTAATTAGTTTGTAATTGCATATGTAATGAACTTTCCTAATTAGAGTGATATATCCACAGATACAACCTCAAATTAGATGAAACTTGATACAGATGTTGATCTCATAGTGTTGTAAATACTGCATTAAACTTTTATGAAATATGGTACCGGTGATAATCTATTAGTGTTAGAATAGTATGAAAAAATGTTTTGCAACATCCTGTCAACTAATTCCCGGTTGACTCATTTAATGACCTTTGGATAGTGGTCTTCATTGGTTTTATGTTTTTTCATTACCATGGAACTCATTCTTGGCCATTGAGTGCCATCTGTATCAAAGTATTTTTATCACAGGACCTGTAATCAAAGTACCCATTAACAAGTGGGGACTGTGTCATCAACGATGACTTGTTCCAAAACAGAAAAATTACGGCTGTGAAAATTTCTTTCTTCGTCGGCAATTTGCAGTAAAAATATATGATTAATAGTTATTCATGTTTATACCAGTATATCCTGTTATTGTTTTTCAAGTACAGCCAAAAGAAAAGTTTGTTTCTCATCCTCATTCATGTCAATATAGATCTGCCAAGTGAACCTTTTATTTCTTCATCTCAAGAGGAAAATTTAAGTGAAAAAAAGCTGTACAGATATCTCACTGTTATATTAAGCTGTCAAAATTATGCATTAGTGCACAAAAAATCAAACCACAGAACTGTTGCTGTGCAACAAAATCCCCTCAGGCATCACTGCTGTGCATATATTTCTGCATTCATTCCTATGTTGTTTTCATGCCTTTTGTACGTTCTTGTTGGTTGAAAAATAAAAAAAAGTTAGAAAACTATGTTGCTGCATCATTTTTTGCTCACGTGTTCACACGTGAGCATATGGTTTAGCTATGTCTGTCTGTGTGTATACATGATATCTCAAGAACGGCTGAAAAGATTTCAACCAAACTTGGTACACATGTTCAGAACCAAAATGGCTAAAACTTAAAAGGTTTTGATGGGCGTGGTTTTCATGTTAATGAAGCTATCACAGTTTTAATTTTTCTGATACGTGGTTGTGTATGGGAAGCATGATGACTATAGTGTTATACAGCATGATTTACTGCACCAATCACCTTGAAACTTACCATGCCAGCTATTATCTGAATAGCAATATAGCTCAAGAAGCATCATGCCAAATAAATTCTTATTGAGAAGTGAGACATTGGGCAGTATCATGTTAATAACAAGCTAATTTGCATATTTAATCAATTTAACAAATTAGCACTGTAAATCAGGAACTTGTACTCTAAACTCCACGAAACTTGCTGGTGCTATTGTTTGTGTACATTTCATAGTTTATAATTAACCTCAAGCTAATTTTCATATTTAATGGGATTATGTAATTAGCACTCAAAATCAAAAACCTCTGAACTCCATGAAGTTTGTTAGAGATATTATTTGTGTAAATATTAAACTGTAGCTAGAGACTTTGTTACAGGTTTTTATCAACTACAAGCTAATTTGCATATTAAATGGGTTAAGCAATTACCACTTAAAACCAAGAACCTTTACTCCGAACTCCATTTAACTTGTTTGAGATATTATTTGTGTACTTATTAAACTGTATCAATAGACTTTTCACAGTTTTAATCAAAACCCTGCTTCTGACGCCATGAACTTCCTGTCGATATTGTTTGTGTACATAGTTAACTATATGAGAGACCTTTCACATTGCAAATCAAGAAAACGCCAGAATATTGTTTGTACCTATCTAAAACTGTATGAAGAGACTCTCCAAAGTTTCCTATCAACAAATTTGATATTTTGTATTTGTGATCAAACGTGAGCATTTTCAGTTCATATCTGGTTGAAAGATGTCAAGGATGAAACACCTTTTTTTCTGCCAAAGATAACATATCAACTGATATCAAAAATAAGACCAACAAATCATTCATCATGTGTGTAGTTGGTTGCTGTCTAAGGTTGAAGTTACATTTTATTCTTAATCTGGTATGTTCTTGTTAAAACACACAACAAGATCTTACTTTGTACTATAAATACCATGAGTGTATAAATGGCCCCACCTTTCCTCTTACAGATACACACACATGGTCTTACTGTGTACTATAAATACCATGAGTGTATAAATGGCCCCACCTTTCCTCTTACAGATACACACACATGGTCTTACTGTGTACTATAAATACCATGAGTGTATAAATGGCCCCACCTTTCCTCTTACAGATACACACACATGGTCTTACTGTGTACTATAAATACCATGAGTGTATAAATGGCCCCACCTTTCCTCTTACAGATACACACACATGGTCTTACTGTGTACTATAAATACCATGAGTGTATAAATGGCCCTACTTTTCCTCTTCCAATACACACATATGGTCTTACTGCGTACTATAAATACCATGAGTGTATAAATGTCCCCACTTTTCCTCTTAAATTCGTTGCATATCACATTCAATTTTGAAATTATAAACTTTTCCTTTTTGTCAACCAATATACCATCATCTCCAGCTTATGATATATATATTTCATACATCTTAGATACAGTAGAGCATTCAATGCATATGAAGACTTTTGAGTGAGACACGGACTGTTAGCACAAAAGTTAGTGAGGCAAGGATTCTCAGAAAGTAGATTGGTGAAATTGGTGATGTACATTGACTAGTCATTGCTGCAGTGCTTTCTTTTCATCTACGTCCCTATGTTCACTCTTCTGACTATATACACTGCATGAAAACGCAATAATACAGATAAATTCACATTGATGAGTTGACTGTATTATTGAATAATACACGTGAATTCACATGAATCCACGTGAATACAGGCTTGCTGAATACAAGCAATGGATTAATAACTGTATTCACCTGTATATGCACTCTTCAGCTAAAATACAGGCAATAATCCATGCAAATACAGTAAGTATTATTGGCTTTTCATGCAGTGATAGAGAAAGGCGGTACTAAGAGACTCCAGGAAAATGATAAAGTAAGAGAGTGGATGACCACCAATCAAGTTCCTAAATATTTTGCCAAGGAAATAGCAACAACAATGGAAGTTGATGTGGTTCTTGTCAAATTTGACATATGCAGAAAATAAACTCTCAAAGGCCTTACTATGTACTATATTGTAAAATGGCCACACTTTTACTGCTTATGGGGTGCATATAAATCACACCCATCGGATCCATAATTCAGGTCAGCCCAGGATGCTTCATAAGTCTACACTGCTACAGAAATGTCATTTATGCTTATTTCTAAAAACTTATGATTTATGTGTAGTCTGACTGGAATACTTTAGAATTATTTTGTTTTTGTGGTTCTAACACTAAAGCAACATAGGGGTCCCATAAGTGTCATTATAACTGGCGTCTTCACAAGTCATAGTACACGTGTATGTGTGTGTGTGTGTGTGTGTGTGTGTGTGTGTGTGTGGTGTGTGTGTGTGCGTGCGTGTGGATGGATGGATGGTTGCATGCATGCATGTATCTATGCATGCGTGTATGAATGTATGTATATTCGTGTATGTAAATGCATGTATCTATGTACGTCTGTCTCTGTCTCTCTGTCTCACTGTCTGCATGTATACATTTCACTATGCATGCATGCATGTGCACATCAAACATGCATGCATTCATGAGTGCGTGCAGGCTGGCAGGCAGACAGACAGGCAAAACTTTGTTTTCTGTGTGATTGTTCAGTCAAATGTTTTACTATAATGTTTTCATATATACTACAATTTCATAATGTTGGTTAGACATGGTCTATAATTTTCCTTTCTTTCTTTCTTTCTTTCTTTCTTTCTTTCTTTCTTTCTTTCTTTCTTTCTTTCTTTGTTTTATTGCATTTAAGTCACTTGCAAGCCTTTTTACAAGTGGAACATGTTCACATAAACAATTTATGTGTTTTTTACAGAAGAAAAAAAAGATAAACCACAAGAGGGATTTCATGATGACGGTCATCAGTATGCCTATGTAAATGTATCGACTCAACAGTCTACAGATCTATTGTCTACACGAAAATCCGAGATAGTGCAAAAAGACAATGAAGATAGATTGTACACTGGTCTCAAGGAGGAATCGGTAAAATGTTTGATTGTATATCTATCTACCTATCTATCTATCTATCTATCTATCTATCTATCTATCTATCTATCTATCTATCTATCTATCTATCTATCTATCTATCTATCTATCTATCTATCTATCTAGCTAGCTAGCTAGCTAGCTAGCTAGCTATCTAGCTAGCTATCTATCTATCTATCTATCTATCTATCTATCTATCTATCTATCTATCTAAATCCCTTTGCCATACAGGTATTGAGCACTATTTTACAACGTGAAGATTTCCGAACATGATATTATATATATATATAGTATATATATAATATATATATATATATATATATATATATATATATATATATATATATATATATATATATATATATATATATATATATATATATATTTATAGGCAAATTGCAGGCCTAAGCGACATCGATTCATCAATTATCATTGGCAGCAAACATGCCTTTCGATGGAGTGAGACAATGTTGCATGTCTTGTGAGAAAATAAACACCGTATGGTTCTCATGACTCTGTATTGTGCATATAACTTCGTACTCATATGCTCATTCGACTGCAACTCGTGATTTTCAATCAGATCCTTTGTCATTTAATAATGTAAGATACTCTTTTGTTGATCTTACCGAGTAGAGTTTCAAGGGCACTGAAGTGAAGTATTATTCTTTTTATTACAGAAAAGCGATGCGGAATATACCACCTTGAACATTTCTTGAAGGGACACTCACACCACAAAGGCTGTTTCTGAATTTTAGAATGTGTCTTCTCCTAAACCACAATTGTAGTACACATTTTTAGCTTTCGTAATGTTAAAACATGACATTGTCTGTCACAATCTACATTGTATAATTTAAATGCTGCATCTATGATTATGAGGTACATCTAGATACCTAGACTGAAAGATCCGTCGCTCGAGGGCGCTCTCTACGCGAGCGCCCTCGAGCGAAGGATCTTTCAGTCTACTAGATACCATGCACGAAATACATTGTTTGTAAACAAGAAACTCGCACGGGCGCAGTTCCAACGTTTGTTTCTCATTAAGTAACGTGAATTTAATCAGAGTTATCACCGTATTTTCAGTTTCAACATTTGATGCCTTTAATTACGTAGCACGGAGTTATAATAACGTTTGTTCGATAATCAACCAATTTGTTACATTGTTGAGAGTTTCAGCCAGACTACTTTGCATAGCAGAGGATTCAGTATACCGCGGAATATACGCTGGCAAGTCTCCTAGCATTGTTCTTCTTTTCATAGATATATTCACTGTCTGGATTTATTGCACTCTTTATATATAAAGGATGTTATGTATATTATTATCGCATTGTCCGCTTTAAACGAAATAATGGAAACACCTGGAAAACGACTGTTTAACCAGGCTTACCCCCATATAATTACATGTTTAAAAGTAAGTGTCTTTTTTTAATTTGCTGTAATACGTCGATCGTTGCTATCCTCTGAAGTTTCATTATTTAAATTAATGGCAGGGATATAGCGGCCGGGTAAGAAAACCAACAAAATATCTTCTGTTTGATTATATAACTACTTATACTTGCATGTTTTTTTTCATGGTTTCACATACAAATAGGAAAAAAATAGAATAATAAGGACAGTGATATTAAATGCCACATTGGAGTATTGGAGTGCTCTAGCAGCAATGAAAATAACTATATTTGTCTTCTGTCAACATTACATGTTTTCGTTTATTTTTTGTTAACACTGTTGTAACTTGAGTTCTAACGCAATACAAATTATTTAGACGTTTCAGGTATCATTTATCGATACAACGACAGGAATAAAAGCAATGTAAAAGCAATTTGATCTGTTAAATAAAATAAAATCAAAATTTTAGTAATCATGATTTACCCTCACCATAGAACTACTAGTTTCTTCATAATATAGGAAATTGTAACAATCAAATTGACTACATCTTTCATTGCGCATAATAACATTGGTTTCTCTTAATTTGTTTGTCAGTATGTCGTGAATATTTTTCAGCTTGGAAAGGACAAGACAGAACTAACTGAGTTGTATGGTTCCTCCTGTTTCAAATGCAAAACATTGTCGAATTTAATTGAGTGTCCGGTTTGCCTTGCAGAGCTCGACAAGTTTACATGTTGCTTATCATTAGAAAAGTAAACATTTGCAACAAATTGAGTCTTTGGTGTTAGATTACAGCGCGTGGTGAACGTTTCCCATACACTGTCTGGTCTACAATCAAGACAGCCGTTTCAGCATGCCACTCATGCACAACAAGCTTGACACCGCACTATAGCTATAGCACATCATCAAGTTTTCTTTCAGCTATTTGTGTACTTTGATTTGGGAAATACAACTCCGACGAAACTCACTGGCATATTTTTCGAGTGTCGGATCTATATCTCCAATAAAGTCCTCAACATCGACCGGACTGACTCTGGGAGTTCAGTTGAACATTGCTTCGGCGAGGTGAAGAATATTTTGAAGGCAGAGAGATATCGCAGTCTCCTCCATGCTAACTTATCCGTTGCCGCACGGTGTATGATGCCGTCCAGGAATTTACGTGCCAAAATACTGTGAATTATTTCAGAAATGGCACAAAATGTACTGTGTTGATTGAGAATTGCACTTGCAACTGTAAAATCAACACTTTTTTCCAGTCTATTTTGTTACTGTGTTATGTATTTGAGAGAAGTGTCAATGAAGAAAGTTCCATTTAACTGAGACAAAAGAGAAAGCAGGAAAAAAGTTTCATGCAGGAGCATTAGGGGTGTTAGCATTTTCTGGTTGATAATATTCATTATTGCATTGTGTCAAACTTGATGATAGAGTAGACTGCACTGGACATGCTACAGAATGTATGCCGAAGGGACTGTTGTCGTGATTGCTGACATCGAGAGGAGAAGAAAAGTATATTTTGAAAACAATTTACTTGTTTCTCTTCCAAATTAAAATATGCCAGTGATTTCGTCGGAGTTATATTTCCCAAATCAAAGTAAATACCTGAAACAAAACATTGGTGATGTGTAGTGCAGTGCCAAGCTTGTTGTGAGTGGCATGCTGAAACGACTGTCGTGATTGTAGACTAGACAGTGTATGGGAAATGTGCGCTGTAATCTAACACCAAAGACTCAATTTGTTGCAAATGTTTACTTTTCTAATGATAAGCAACATAAAGACTCGTCGAGCTCTGCAACTTGAAGGCAAACCGGACACTCAATCAAACTCCATTGCACAATTGCATACGCAGTGCCTTGCTCCCTCTTTAAATAATGTAAACTTTGATTGTGTCAGGAGCGAAAATTACTTGGTGTCATACTTCATCATAATCTTGATTGTTCAGATCATATGAAGTACGCTGAATCCACGGTCCAGCCAAACTATCTGTCATCGGAGTGAAACGTTTCCCTACGCTGCTTTATGGAAAGACATTGTACTGTTGCTGTAGTTTTTTCAGCTGTCTTTAGTGTTCTGATATTTGTATATCTTTCCATGGCGCGCAACCAAGTACGTATTTACTTGACTTTATTTTGACAAATTATCGAAAGAACCTAAAGTATAAATTTTACAGAATGCTGTATTATAAATGAACATTTCTAACACATTAAACTCTGAATTGTTGCATTAATTAAATTTCCCAAACCTAAACAGATCGAGTTTCATCCCTCAAGATGCCGTGTGCATGTAGCAAATTACGTGATATTTGACGGAGAATTCTGAGAGGTATCGACGACAAAAAATCTATCACACACACACACACACACACACACACACACACACACACACACACACAATTTAAAGCTTTTAACATTTCTGAATATTCGTTTGGTGTCAGGCTTTGACGTTTTCTAGCAGTGAATTTCTTACATTTCACCAGGAGTACTTTTAAACAAGTTTCTACGTACACTATCTTTAGCTAATTTTGCCGAGTAACTCGTTTGAGAATGCCTTTAATTTTTCCCTACTGCACCCTGGCCTGATATGCGTTGGCCATGCAAGGCATACCCGCGAATAAGCCACACATCCTGAAAGTGGCCAGGACCGGTTCCGTGGCACATCAAAATGTACATGTCGGCGGATATGTTACGTTTACAGTACGCTGTTAACTGGTTGCTTATCGAGTTCCGACACGAACTGCAAGTGGCCAACAAGTGACCCGTACTTTTAAGTCCACCTCATAATGTCGTCTTTTTGTGCATAGTTACGTTGCATATCTGAAATGGAATGAAGGAAACGCAACGAAGGCAAATATAATGAACATTTTTGATAAGAGTGTGTTTAATTCTGTCTCTCCTGTACATTTATTTATAGAGCTGGAAGTAGGGTATATTGGACAATAGATTCTTTCTGGCGCCGTCTAGTGGTCTCTTGAATGTTGACCCGGTCATTTGCCTTAAAGGCAAGCCTAGGCGTAGCAGCGTGACCTACTTTTCATTTCCATGGTCTTTCAACTGGGCGAAGCTATAACACTGGCTATTTTAATAACAATTGGAAACCATCTTGGCATACCATGGCCGATCTCCACTACCTAATGCGAACAAGAATTAACCGCTTTGTTTTGAGATATATTTCAGAAGACTTAGTGTAGTAAAAGGTCAGAACCTGAAAAAAACACGTATCTTTTGCCAAATTACTAAATAGTCAATGTCGCGAATAAGTTTTTACGTGTGTAAAATAAGACCCTATAGCCTACACGAACTTAAAGTTTTCCCATAATTCCCTATACACCGTCACAAACAAGGCTTACACTACGATCATTAACAATATGTGGCCTTCAACGTTGGTTGATTCTGTGCCTCGCAATTTCATTGACAGGTACGTTCACCAAAAACTCTGATATTCATGTGTATAGTTAGAATACTGTCGTTTGTTTATTATGAAAGTGAGACTGTGTACTTGCGAAGTAATTTGCTAAAAGGACGTTTCTATTTTGGCTAACAAAACGCCATACAGCTCTCCGAGATAAGAATGGTTTATATCTGACAGAGTGGAGAAGTAATCGTGCTCAGTGTTGAAAGGGGAGTTGCATTGTTTTTAAATTTTAGGTACGGGTCACTTTGAAGATTATGCCTTGGCGAGATGTTGTACTGTGACACTGTACTTGGAGTGACTTCCGTCATTCCTGCACTTTAAAACTGCATGTAGCTGGACTCTTACTGTGAAAGGAGAAAATGTATCTGACGAACTTGATGATAATTTCCCTAGTGGAATATACTCAAGTAACATGTCAGGAAGGCATCTGTAATCTCACTTCTACAATGAAAATGTTTTATTATAGTCGCACATCGAGGATACGATCAAATGTTAAGTAAAACGGTGTTTTTCATTTGTTTTTATACTTCCGGGTTTAGGATGTCTTAACATACATGCCTGTTCCATATGCAGCTGAATTCTTATTGTAATGTGAGGAATGATCTGGCGAATCTGATTTTGCCGGTGGATATGCCCAATGAATATGTTAGGAAGGCATTTGTCAACACATTTTCATAAAGAATAACCACAACGTTTCATCATAGTCGCACAAGCATACGTTCGAAAGTAATGTAAAATATTTTTTGATACTTCCGGGTTCAGAGAGTCGAAACATAAATGCCTTGTCTATATTATAAAGTGAGGAAATGTATCTGACGACCAATATATTTCGCTCGTGGAATACTAGAATTAATATGTCAGAGAGGCATGTATAATCCACTTTCATAAAGGAAAACCGTCAAACGTTTATCATAGTTTCACAGGGACATGTTCGGTCATTATTTAAAACGGTACTTTTTTTTTTTTGATACTTCCGGGTTTAAGGAGTCAAACAGAAATGCCTGTTCCCCGTTAGATACGCAATAATTGACCGTTCGATATAATTTTTGCCTGGTTATGATATCAGTATTTTCGTCACTACAAATTCTCTAATCTTCCTTCAGCAAAATATGCAGAGTCAAAACTTCCCACTTTGAATTCTCAAACCCCTTCCCATAATAGTCGCCCAAGCGGCTTACTGACTACGCATGCGCATATTATTATTTTATTATGCGGTGACTCTGATACCCAATTGTTGTAAGATTTTCAAATCATTTTCTGATTTTTATAGATTAGCTCAAGAGCGTGTAATGGGTATAAATAAACTGAGAGTATCTAAAAGCAAGAAGAGAATTTAAAGGAGACAGGGTGTTACTTTGGCTTTCGTCATTGAAATTGATGATGACAATGCACTAATCACATATGCAGACTATGTTGTCAGGCTGAACATTGGGTAATTTAAAAAAGTTTATTGAGAATAAAATAAGAAAATAGTTTGTACATATCAAAATAAAACTGACAAATTGTCAAATGTTACCGGTACTCTCCCTTCTGGGCTCTACAGAACAGCACTCTGAGAATAGATTTAGCCAAACATTATTATAGCTCACATATTACACTTGCGGTCCAGTGTTAAAGATCAAAGACAGTTTTTCGATTTAAATGACATGTAGCTGCTTGAGTAACATTTTGTGTAATGAAAAATTGTAACATACCGTGATTCGATGGGATTCCTAAGAATCAATCAACAGCGGGGAATTTGTCCTACGTCCTCTCAAAACGCCGAAGGCAGCATGTCTATAATCTCCGCGTGCGCTCGGCAACGCTCATGGCGCGGGCTTAGCCGTTCCCAGCTATGCTCGCGGCCGGTCTTCTTGTCTCGTGAACTGCCTCAATCAAATTATTATCCCTATCGAACGTGGATCTTCAAGTCCCTGTATGCTGGCAGCGGATACGGTTTGTCTTTTGCTTGCAAGTTTGAAACTGTCTTCACTAGCAAATTCGGTTTGCTGTTTATTTATGTTGTATTGTGCAGAAACAAAAGTTTACTCAATATTCGATAAGGAATGGATATGGTGAACAAGCATGCAAATGGCACTGCCATTACACAGACGGACAATGGCAGCTATTGTATGACCAAGAATAGTTCGAAACTAGTCAGATGAGGAATGATTCCTCAAAACAAAAAACCCGGTTAGCGGTAGGGTATGCAATATCATACTTTATACAAAAACCATATGATAATATATATTCACCTATCACTTCTCAAAACAAGCTAGTCGTGTTACCCCCGTTTCTTTCTACCTTGAACTCTAGATCAAATCCAACGTTTGACCTTACGGCGATTCTACCAATAGAATAATGAAATGTCTAATTTTCTATCAACCGAGGCATTCTTTGATCCAACCTTACGGTGACCAGTGTCACGATCCGGTCTCTTTTCAAATTACGATAAACTTAAATATTTTCATACTTATAACATCCCCTTGAACTTACCAAGGAAAAATATCACAGGAATTTTGGCATAGGTTGGCTTTAGAGACTGATTTTATAGTTTTTGAGAAAAGGTGCCACCAGAGTGACCAATGCTGAACGCTGTCTCCTTTCAAAGTATGATTCAGTTTTTTTTTTGATAGACTTCAATATATTTAGTATAATCAATACACTTTGTGAAACTAGTCTATGTCAAATATTGCAGGACTGTTTGCAACTTCCACCCCTATTTTTGTCCAATTTTACAAACATGACAGCTTTTCCCGACACAAATTTAGACGTGGTGGGTAAAGCTTATTTGGTCCAAATAGGGCATACCCATCACGTCTGTTAAAATTAGTGAGTTTACTTTTCTTGTTTATGCACACATTTATATGAATCGGAAATCTGTGGAATGGCTTTTACATCAGGCTGGTAACCCCCACACGTGGGCAGTGAATTAAGACTACGCTTTGTCACGCGTGACTCTTTGTAAGACTGTTACGGTTCCAAAGCAAGACAAATTTGTTGATTTCGCAAAATTCCCTTCAAATATTATACAACACTGACATTCATCAAACAGGAAACACTATGCTGACCTAGAAAAGCCGTTTATAACAACATTCGAAACACAGTGAGCATATAGGCTAATGAACACAAAGCTTGCCGTATATAGCATAGAAGAACGAGCTCCGCTACTGGCTCCATGATCGTCGTGAGCGACTGAACATGGAGATAGAAAACTCCTCAATTGCACAGCTTGCCTGTTTCCTGTTCTGCTAACAGTTCAGTGCAACCAATGCTCTTTCCACAAGTTTCAATCACTTGTTCTCTTTAGAACTGAACTTTGTGTTTCACATATATGTCACTTCTTGTTTCTAATCGTGTTCCCATTTTGTAAATACATACTGTAGTGTTTCTAGACGTAGCTATGTCAATCATGCATTTGAAGCAGAGCAAATATGTAAGTACATGTGAAATACTTCATAGCTAAATATTTTGAGTCAGAGTGTACTACGTCTGAGCTATTTGAAAATACTGGACCACATAGGTAATACAACATGGTCATGGCTTACCATGCAGGAGTTTTCAGGTTGTATTCATTTTGTGTAAATACAGTGATGTACAAACAGACTAGAACTACCGTTACACAAGGAAAACAATGAAACATAGGGTCAAAGTCCCTGTAGCTACTTTAGGCATGGACAGTATAGAGGACGTACATAGCATAACACCAAATATATACTGAGTGCAGAGGTCACTTGGCAATACAATGTTATACGTATTGTTATGACAGAAGAATGTTTCATTACAGATCCATATTTACACACTGAGACATTCATCAGTAGCAAGCATAGGAAACTGTCATTTATACCTACAGTGTCTTTGCAATCCGTCTCTGACACTAGGTGGACACTTATTCAGGCAGTTTGACAAAAATGATATCAGATGAGTAACTTTTGCGAAACAATGGTTTTTGACAAAAAATGGTAAAACTTGTGTCAAAATACAAAATAGAAGATTTCATCACAATATCAATATATCACACAAGGATGACCTATAGGAACCTGTATACCAAATATCAAAGCTATCAGACAAGCAGGTTTTTAGAAACACACTTTTTAACCAAAAATGGCAAACATTGCTCCACAATTATAAAATTGTACATTTCATCATATTTTGAATATATTACATGTTGATAACCTCTTTGAACCTGTATACTAAATATCAAAGCTATGACAATTATTTTTTATGAAAAAGATTTTGACCAAAAATGACAAAAATTGCCTTAAAATACAAAATGCTTTTCAGCTTCCTATTTCTTCATGTGGGGAAGAGATGAAAGTCTCAGGGTGCCAGGTCAGGAGACTATGGTGGGCACGTAGAATGAGTTTGAAGCCGCAGTCACGCACTGTTGCCATGTCAATGACTGACTTGTGAGGTGGAGCATTGTTCGGATGGAAAAAGACACCTTTCTCAACTGTCCCTCGTCGTATTTTGTCAGCCTCCCGTAACTCCCTCAACAGGTTAGAATAGTACTTTCCGTTGATAGTTTGTCCCTTTTCTAGGTTGTCATCTGAAGAGTTGAAATATATTCAAACCAAGCTCCATTGATCTGGCATCGCTCCTTCATAGTTAGGCTCAAAACTTTTCACCCAACCGTCATATGTGCAAAATCTCTATTACTATACAAAGCTAATGTCTGCATCTTCAGGCTTATGCCTTTTCTTCTTGACACAAGACAACTGCTTCTTTGCAAAGTACCTCGTCTACATAGTCAACTGCCAATCTGAGTACAAACAAGAAAACATAGCAAGACAACTTAATATACCTGTGTAGTGTTTTGCAACAATGAAAATCGGATGTTTTACGGGGGATGGTAGGAGGTGTAAAAGTGTATGATAAAATGCATTATTACTTTCTTAAATCAATGTCTCTTCAAAATACTCTTACAACACATCAGCTGTACAAGAAAGATGTTTGGTGAGTGCATAGTTACATCATCAGTATTTCTTATTGCTCACAGAATTTAAATTGACTGAATGTTAAAATTCCCATTATCTTGATATCTACATGATTGCTGTGAGTATTGTTACAAGAGATTCATGCACTGTTTGTGAGGATGATGGTCATTACGTATGAGGTTTTATGTGGTATGAGAGAGACTCCATTCCCACGTGACAGGTGTGTGACTCCGACTGGGCCAAAGAGCAATACAGATAAAATTCCAATGTCATTGCTCAAACTGGTTCAGAATAGATCACACACTACAAACTTAGATTGATGAAGAACATGAATAAGTCACACCACTATAGTGGATGGAGATGTGTTGAACGTCTCCATTCCCACATGACAGGTGTGTGACTCCGAATGCTTCAAATGTAAATTGATAGAATATAATTCCCATGTCATTGCTCAAACTGGTTGAAAATAGCTAACTTAGAAATAAAATGAAGGAGAACATTAATACGTGACACCAATATAGTAGTTTTAGATGTCTTGCGAGTCTCCATATCCACATGACAGGTGTGTGACTCTGACTACTCCAAAAAGTCATGCATAGATAAAATTCCCATGTCATTGCTCAAACTGGTTCAGAATAGCTCATCAAGAAATAAAAAGAAGGAAAATATGGATAAGTCACACCATTTACCGGTAGTGGTTGGAGATGTGTTGAGAGTCTCTATTCCCACATGACAGGTGTGTGACTCCGACTGCTCCAAATGTCAATGGATAGGTAAAATTATGATGTCATTATTCAAACTGCTTTTGAATAGCTCATAAAAACATAAAATGAAGGAGAAAATTGATAAGTTACAGCATTATAGTGTTTGGAGAAGTATTGAGAGTCTCCAGTCCCATGTGACAGGTGTGTGACTCTGACAGCTCCAAATGTCAATTGATACAACAAAATTTCCATGTCAATACTCAAACAGTTTCAGAAAAGGTCGCTAAGAATAAAAATGACAAAAACATGATATGCATAAGTATGCATAGTGGTTGGAGATATTTGTGAGTCTCTTCATTCCCATGTGACAGGTGTGTGACTCCAAAAGGTCTAAATTTCAATGAATACAACAAAATTCAAATGTAATAATATAAAGTGGTTCAGAATAGCATCAGGAAACCTTAAAACAATAGAAGAAGATGTTATAAGACACACAATATGGTGGTTAGAGCTGTGTTGAGAGACTCTCCATTCCCACACGACAGGTGTGTGACTCCAAATGCTCCAAATGTCAAACAATACAACAAAACTCCCATGTCAATGCTCAAAATGATTCCGACTATATCACCAGGTGAGAAAATGAAGATCAACATTGATAGATAATGCCATACCAGTGCTTGGAGAAGTGTTGCGAGTCTCTTCATTCCCACATGACAGGTGTGTGACTCCCAAAGGTCTAAATTACAAGTTAAACAACAAAATTCACATGCAATAATTAAAAAGGGTTGAGAATAGGTCAGGAAACATAAAAGATATGAGAAGATGTGTCAGACACAAAATATGGGGGTTGGAGCTGTGTTGAGAAACTGTCCATTCCCACGTGACAGGTGTTTGACTCTCCGAAAGGTCTAAATTACAAGTAATACAACAAAATTCAAAATGTAAATAATTAAAGGGTTTAGAATAGGTGAGGAAAACTTAAAAGATATGAGAAGATGTGTCAGACACAAAATATTGTGGTTGGAGCTGTGTTGAGAAACTCTCCATTCCCACGTGACAGGTATGTGACTCCCAAAGGTCTAAATAACAAGTGATACAACAAAATTCAAGTGCAATAATTAAAAAGGGTTGTGAATAGGTCAGGAAACTAAAACATATGAGAAGATGTGTCAGACACAAAATATTGTGTTTGGAGCTGTGTTGAGAAACTGTCCATTCCCACGTGACAGGTGTTTGACTCTGAAAGGTCTAAATTACAAGTAATACAACAAAATTCAAATGTAATAATTTAAAGGGGTTTAGAATAGGTCAGGAAAACATAAAAGATATGAGAAGATGTGTCAGACACAAAATATTGTGGTTGGAGCTGTGTTGAGAAACTCTCCATTCCCACGTGACAGGTATGTGACTCCCAAAGGTCTTAATTACAAGTTAAACAACAAAATTCACATGCAATAATTAAAAGGGGTTGAGAATATGTCAGGAAACATAAAAATAAGAGATGTGTCAGACACAAAATATTGTGGTTGGAGCTGTGTTGAGAAACTCTCCATTCCCACGTGACAGGTGTGTGACTCCCAAAGGTCTAAATAACAAGTGATACAACAAAATTCAAGTGCAATAATTAAAAAGGGTTCAGAATAGGTGCAGGAAACATAAAAGATATGAGAAGATGTGTCAGACCAAAAATATTGTGTTTGGAGCTTTGTTGAGAAACTCTCCATTCCCACGTGACAGGTGTTTGACTCCAAAGGTCTAAATTACAAGTGATATAACAAAATTCAAATGTAATAATTTAAAGGGGTTTAGAATAGGTCAGGAAAACATAAAAGATATGAGAAGATGTGTCAGACACAAAATATTCTGTTTGGAGCTGTGTTGAGAAACTCTCCATTCCCACGTGACAGGTATGTGACTCCCAAAGGTCTAAATTACAAGTTAAACAACAAAATTCACATGCAATAATTAAAAAGGGTTCAGAATAGGTCAGGAAACATAAAAGATATGAGATGTGTCAGACACAAAATATTGTGGTTGGAGCTGTGTTGAGAAACTCTCCATTCCACGTGACAGGTGTGTGACTCCCAAATGTCTAAATAACAAGTGATACAACAAAATTCAAGTGCAATAGTTAAAAAGGGTTCAGAATAGGTCAGGAAAACTTAAAAGATAGGAGAAGATGTGTCAGACACAAAATATGGGGTTGGAGCTGTGTTGAGAAACTCTCCATTCCCACGTGACAGGTATGTGACTCCCAAAGGTCTAAATTACAAATTAAACAACAAAATTCACATGCAATAATTAAAAGGGGTTGAGAATAGGTCAGGAAACATAAAAGATATGAGATGTGTCAGAGACAAAATATTGTGGTTGGAGCTGTGTTGAGAAACTCTCCATTCCCACGTGACAGGTGTGTGACTCCCAAAGGTCTAAATTACAAGTGATACAACAAAATTCAAATGCAATAATTAAAAAGGGTTCAGAATAGGTCAGGAAAACTTAAAAGATAGGAGAAGATGTGTAAGACACAAAATATTGTGGTTGGAGCTGTGTTGAGAAACTCTCCATTCCCACGTGACAGGTGTGTGACTCCAAAAGGTCTAAATTACAAGTTAAACAACACAATTCACATGCAATAATTAAAAACGGGTTGAGAATAGGTCAGGAAACATAAAAACATATAAGAAGATGTGTCAGACACAAAATATGGGGGTGGAGCTGTGTTAAGAAACTCTCCATTCCCACGTGACAGGTGTGTGACTCCCAAAGGTCTAAATTACAAGTTAAACAACAAATTCACATGCAATAATTAAAAAGGGTTGAGAATAGGTCAGGAAACATAAAACATATGAGAAGATGTGTCGGACACAAAATATGGGGGTTGGAGCTGTGTTGAGAAACTCTCCATTCCCACGTGACAGGTGTTTGACTCCGAAAGGTCTAAATTACAAGTAGTACAACAAAATTCAAATGTAATAATTAAAAGGGGTTTAGAATAGGTCAGGAAAACTTAAAAGATAGAGAAGATGTGTCAGACACAAAATATTGTGTTTGGAGCTGTGTTGAGAACTCTCCATTCCCACGTGACAGGTGAGTGACTCCCAAAGGTCTAAATTGCAAGTTAAACAACAAAATTCACATGCAATAATTAAAAAGGGTTCAGAATAGGTCAGGAAACTTAAAAGATAGTGAGATGTGTCAGACACAAAATATTGTGGTTGGAGCTGTGTTGAGAAACTCTCCATTCCCACGTGACAGGTGTGTGACTCCCAAAGGTCTAAATTACAAGTGATACAACAAAATTCACATGCAATAATTAAAAAGGGTTCAGAATAGGTCAGGAAACTTAAAAGATTGGAAAAGATGTGTCAGACACAAAATATGGGGGTTGGAGCTGTGTTGAGAAACTCTCCATTCCCACGTGACAGGTGTGTGACTCCCAAAGGTCTTAATTACAAGTTAAACAACAAAATTCAAATGCAATAATTAGAAAGGGTTGAGAATAGGTCAGGAAACTTAAAAGATATGAGATGTGTCAGACACAAATATTGTGGTTTGACCTGTGTTGAGAAACTCTCCATTCCCACGTGACAGGTGTGTGACTCCCAAAGGTCTAAATAACAAGTGATAGAACAAAATTCAAGTGCAATAATAAAAAGGGTTCAGAATAGGTCAGGAAACTTAAAAGATAGGAGAAGATGTGTCAGACACAAACATTGTGGTTGGGCTGTGTTGAGAAACTCTCCATTCCCACGTGACAGGTGTGTGACTCCCAAAGGTCTTAATTACAAGTGAAACAACAAAATTCACATGCAATAATTAAAAAGGGTTGAGAATAGGTCAGGAAACATAAAAGATATGAGATGTGTCAGAGACAAAATATTGTGGTTTGACCTGTGTTGAAAAACTCTCCATTCCCATGTGACAGGTTTGTGACTCCCAAAGGTCTAAATAACAAGTGATACAACAAAATTCAAGTGCAATAATTAAAAAGGGTTCAGAATAGGTCAGGAAACTTAAAAGATACGAGAAGATGTGTCAGACACAAAATATTATGGTTGGAGCTGTGTTGAGAAACTCTCCATTCCCACGTGACAGGTGTGTGACTCCCAAAGGTCTAATTACAAGTTAAACATCAAAATTCACATGCAATAATTAAAAAGGGTTGAGAATAGGTCAGGAAAGCATAAAACATATGAGAAGATGTGTCAGACACAAAATATGTGGGTTGGAGCTGTGTTGAGAAACTCTCCATTCCCACGTGACAGGTGTGTGACTCCAAAATGTCTAAATTACAAGTTATACAACAAATTCACATGCAATAATTAAAAAGGGTTGAGAATAGGTCAGGAAACATAAAACATATGAGAAGATGTGTCGACACAAAATATTGGGGTTGGAGCTGTGTTGAGAAACTCTCCATTCCCACGTGACAGGTGTTTGACTCCAAAGGTCTAAATTACAAGTGATACAACAAAATTCAAATGTTATAATTTAAAGGGGTTTAGAATAGGTCAGGAAAACTTAAAAGATATGAGAAGATGTGTCAGACACAAAATATTTGTTTGGAGCTGTGTTGAGAAACTCTCCATTCCCACGTGACAGGTATGTGACTCCAAAGGTCTAAATTACAAGTTAAACAACAAAATTCACATGCAATAATTAAAAAGGGTTTCAGAATAGGTCAGGAAAACTTAAAATATAGAGATGTGTCAGTCACAAATATTGTGGTTGGAGCTGTGTTGAGAAACTCTCCATTCCCACGTGACAGGTATGTGACTCCCAAAGGTCTAAATTACAAGTGATACAACAACATTCAAGTGCAATAATTAAAAAGGGTTCAGAATAGGTCAGGAAAACTTAAAAGATAGGAGAAGATGTGTCAGACACAAAATATGTGGTTGGAGCTGTGTTGAGAAACTCTCCATTCCCATGTTACAGGTGTGTGACTCCCAAAGGTCTAGATTACAAGTTAAACAACAAAATTCACATGCATAATTCAAAAGGCTTGAGAATAGGTCAGGAAAACACAAAAACATATGAGAAGATGTGTCAGACACAAAATATTGTGGTTGGAGCTGTGTTGAGAAACTCTCCATTCCCACGTGACAGGTGTGTGACTCCCAAACGTCTAAATAACAAGTGATACAACAAAATTCAAAGTGCAATAATTAAAAAGGGTTCAGAATAGTCAGGAAAACTTAAAAGATAGGAGAAGATGTGTCAGACACAAAATATGGGGGTTGGAGCTGTGTTGAGAAACTCTCCATTCCCATGTTACAGGTGTGTGACTCCCAAAGGTCTAAATTACAAGTTAAACAACAAAATTCACATGCAATAATTAAAAAGGTTGAGAATAGGTCAGGAAACATAAAAGATAGGAGAGATGTGTCAGACACAAAATATTGTGGTTTGACCTGTGTTGAAAAACTCTCCATTCCCATGTGACAGGTTTGTGACTCCCAAAGGTCTAAATACAAGTGATAGAACAAAATTCAAGTGCAATAATTAAAAAGGGTTCAGAATAGGTCAGGAAAACTTAAAAGATACGAGAAGATGTGTCAGACACAAAATATTGTGGTTGGAGCTGTGTTGAGAAACTCTCCATTCCCACGTGACAGGTGTGTGACTCCCAAAGGTCTGAATTACAAGTTAAACATCAAATTCACATGCAATAATTAAAAGGGTTGAGAATAGGTCAGGAAGCATAAAACATATGAGAAGATGTGTCAGACACAAAATATGGGGGTTGGAGCTGTGTTGAGAAACTCTCCATTCCCACGTGAAGGTGTGTGACTCCAAAATGTCTAAATTACAAGTTATAACAACAAAATTCAAATGCAATAATTAAAAAGGGTTCAGAATAGGTCAGGAAAACTTAAAAGATAGGAGAAGATGTGTCAGACACAAAATATTGTGGTTGGAGCTGTGTTGAGAACTCTCCATTCCCATGTACAGGTGTGTGACTCCCAAAGGTCTAGATTACAAGTTAAACAACAAAATTCACATGCAATAATTCAAAAGGCTTGAGAATAGGTCAGGAAACACAAAACATATGAGAAGATGTGTCAGACACACAAATATTGTGGTTGGAGCTGTGTTGAGAAACTCTCCATTCCCACGTGACAGGTGTGTGACTCCCAAAGGTCTAAATACAAGTGATACAACAAAATTCAAGTGCAATAATTAAAAAGGGTTCAGAATAGGTCAGGAAAACTTAAAAGATAGGAGAAGATGTGTCAGACACAAAATATGGGGGTTGGAGCTGTGTTGAGAAACTCTCCATTCCCATGTTCAGGTGTGTGACTCCCAAAGGTCTAAATTACAAGTTAAACAACAAAATTCACATGCAATAATTAAAAAGGGTTGAGAATAGGTCAGGAAACATAAAAGATATGAGATGTGTCAGAGACAAAATATTGTGGTTGACCTGTGTTGAAAAACTCTCCATTCCCATGTGACAGGTTTGTGACTCCCAAAGGTCTAAATAACAAGTGATACAACAAAATTCAAGTGCAATAATTAAAAAGGGTTCAGAATAGGTCAGGAAACTTAAAAGATACGAGAAGATGTGTCAGACACAAAATATTATGGTTGGAGCTGTGTTGAGAAAACTCTCCATTCCCACGTGACAGGTGTGTGACTCCCAAAGTCTGAATTACAAGTTAAACATCAAAATTCACATGCAATAATTAAAAGGGTTGAGAATAGGTCGGAAGCTATAAAACATATGAGAAGATGTGTCAGACACAAAATATGGGGGTTGGAGCTGTGTTGAGAAACTCTCCATTCCCACGTGAAGGTGTGTGACTCCAAAATGTCTAAATTACAAGTTAAACAACAAAATTCACATGCAATAATTAAAAAGGGTTGAGAATAGGTCAGGAAACTAAAACATATGAGAAGATGTGTCGGACACAAAATATTGGGGTTGGAGCTGTGTTGAGAAACTCTCCATTCCCACGTGACAGGTGTTTGACTCCCGAAAGGTCTAAATTACAAGTAATACAACAAAATTCAAATGTTATAATTTAATAGGGGTTTAGAATAGGTCAGGAAAACTTAAAAGATATGAGAAGATGTGTCAGACACAAAATATTTGTTTGGAGCTGTGTTGAGAAACTCTCCATTCCCACGTGACAGGTATGTGACTCTCAAAGGTCTAAATTACAAGTTAACAACAAAATTCACATGCAATAATTAAAAAGGGTTCAGAATAGGTCAGGAAACATAAAATATATGAGATGTGTCAGTCACAAAATATTGTGGTTGGAGCTGTGTTGAGAAACTCTCCATTCCCACGTGACAGGTTGTGACTCCCAAAGGTCTAAATAACAAGTGATACAACAAATTCAAGTGCAATAATTAAAAAGGGTTCAGAATAGGTCAGGAAAACTTAAAAGATAGGAGAAGATGTGTCAGACACAAAATATGGGGTTGGAGCTGTGTTGAGAAACTCTCCATTCCCATGTTACAGGTGTGTGACTCCCAAAGGTCTAGATTACAAGTTAAACAACAAAATTCACATGCAATAATTCAAAAGGCTTGAGAATAGGTCAGGAAACACAAAACATATGAGAAGATGTGTCAGACACAAAATATTGTGGTTGGAGCTGTGTTGAGAAACTCTCCATTCCCACGTGACAGGTGTGTGACTCCCAAACGTCTAAATAACAAGTGATACAACAAAATTCAAGTGCAATAATTAAAAAGGGTTCAGAATAGGTCAGGAAAACTTAAAGATAGGAGAAGATGTGTCAGACACAAATATGGGGGTTGGAGCTGTGTTGAGAAACTCTCCATTCCCATGTTACAGGTGTGTGACTCCCAAAGGTCTAAATTACAAGTTAAACAACAAAATTCACATGCAATAATTAAAAAGGGTTGAGAATAGGTCAGGAAACATAAAAAACATATGAGAAGATGTGTCAGACACAAAATATGGGGGTTGGAGCTGTGTTCAGAAAGTCTCCATTCCCACGTGACAGGTGTGTGACTCCCAAAGGTCTAAATTACAAGTTAAACAACAAAATTCAAATGTGATAATTAAATGGGTTCAGAATAGGTGAGGGAAAACTTAAAAATTAGGAGAAGATGTGTCAGACACAAAATATTGTGTTTGCAGCTGTGTTGAGAAACTCTCCATTCCCACGTGACAGGTGTGTGACTCCCAAAGGTCTAAATTACAAGTGATACAAAAAAATTCAATGTAATTATTTAAAGGGGTTCAGAATAGTGTCAGGAAAACTTAAAAGATAGGAAAAGAATTGTCAGACACACAATATTGTGGTTGGAGCTGTGTTGAGAAACTCTCCATTCCCATGTGACAGGTGTGGGGACTCCCAAAGGTCTAAATTACAAGTAATAAAACAAAATTCAAATGTAATAAATTAAAGGGGTTCAGAATAGGTGAGGAAAACTTAAAAGATATGAGAAGATATGTAAGACATAAAATATTGTGGTCGGAGCTGTGTTGAAAACTCTTCATTCCCATGTGACATGTGTGTCATGACTCTGAATGCTCTAAATGTCAATCAATACAACATAATTCCTATATTAATGCTCAAATTGTTTCAGAATAGGTCAACAAGAAAGAAAATTGAGGGAAACATAGATAAGTTACACAATTATGGTTGTTGGGGATGTGTTGACAGACTCTGAATTCCTACGTGACAGATGTGTGACTCTAAATACTCTAAATGCAAATCAATACAACAAGATTCCCATGTCAATGCTCAAAATGATTCAGAATATGTCACCAGGAAAGAAATGAAGATAAACATTGATAGATAATTCCATGCTAGCGGTTGGAGATGTGTTGAGAGCCTTATCATTCCCATGTGACAGGTGTGCAACTCCAAATTTTCTAAATGTCGATGGATATCATAAAATGTCAATGTCAATGCTCAAATACAATATGTCACCAAGGAATAACATGAAGGAAAACATTGATAAGCAAAACCATTATTATGAATAGAGATATGTTGCGGTCTCTTCATTTCCACGTAAAATGAATGAGATATGGATAAGTCATAGTCATAGTGCTGCAACAGTTGTTGCGTCTCATTCCTTCTGTTACAAGTCTATCACAAATGACAAAACAAATGATACTCACTTTGTGCTCATGCACTTTCTCCATTAACAAATGTGGTGGTTTCAATCGGGTTCGAACTCACAACGTATGGTACCCTGTCACGTAGCGGAGAAGACTGTACAGTTGTATGCAGTATAGATATATGTACGAACAGCAATAGTTATTTGAGGGAAGCACTTGCGCAAAAGCCTGGCCTATGACCTTTGATCTCATATTCCGTGACTAAACGTGAGCATTCCCACATGACACATTCCATTTCCCAGGTGACAGGCTCCCTGTCGCGCGCACTACCCCTATCGCTATAAGCCCCATGGCCGGTATGAATCAAGAGTGCTAGGCTGGGAATTTATATACGCCGTAGCCATATTATACATAGCCCTGCCAGGCAGAGTGGACTAGCGCGCGTGTAGACACCAGAGTTGTAGCCGAAGCCCTTGTTTTATTGTGCATGTAGGCGTTGGTCCTAGCAAAGATTAAAGCCACCTAAGTATGTGTACAGTGTTTTGTATTCGTCCACTATGTTTCCTTTCATTGTGGTGGAGGGTAACGTAGTGAATATACACAGAGCTCCACACAGCATCGTACCTATATAGTGCACCTGGGATACGTTGACAGTAGCCCACGCTTACTGGAAAACACCGAGAGTAGCCTAACCTGATCTTTCCTACTTAAACATCTTTCTTTACTGAAGTACACTGCAATGTTGCTTTCCTCTACCCAATCATTTAATAGGGGTGATCAAGAGGGCCAGAACAGCCGAATTTGACCAACCAGATCCAAGAACATGGGAAAAGATGCTAAAAGCATGCGATAGATTTATTAACGAGATAAACATTCAGAACAGTGTAGAATTAAGAGAGGCGTGACTGGTCCAGCCACGGGCATTCTGTTGTTCTTAAATGATGGTGTATAAGCGTGTAAACATGATTTCGTATTTTAGTTTCCGTTTGCCGCTGGAGAACTTACATCGTGATTTAAAAAAAATAAAAGCCTAAAAAAAGTGAGGTATTATTAATACAAAAGAAACAGTCGCATTCTGCTTGTTCACCTAACTGATTATTCTTTCTCACGCCCGGTCTCTCTGCACCGCGGCATGCACGGCAGAGTTCTTACCAGCGCGTATTTACCGCAATCATGAAGCGCGTAGAATGACGATGGTACGTTGCTATGACTGCCGTGTACATGAGCGCGGTGGCTGGAATGGAACGTGCACGCGACGACAGCTATGCACGCGAGCGTAGCTCTGAACTGTCGTCTGCTGTCCCGGCCTCAGAGATGTATATATACACAAGGGTATGCTCATATGAACATGGAACCTGACGATGTGCGTTACAAAAAAGGGGGGACAGATACTATTACCCTCTAAAACGTCCGCAAAAGGTAAACAATTTTTTTATTTTTAAAATGTAACTCACTGACGATAGAAAGTAAAATACAGAATGAAAAAAAAAAAAAAAAAATGTGAAAATGTAACCCTTGACCTCGCAAGGCTTGTTCACGTTCCGTACGACCCAAACAGACTGAGTGAAAGAAATGCACATTTGAAATAATCTTTCGGGTTCTATCGAAAGGCTCTCACTAAAACTGAAAAAAATTAAATGTTCTTCTTTGGAATATTATATTGGAAGGTTTTTACTACGAAGAAAAATAAAAAATATGTCCTTTCTTCTGCGCATGACGAAACCACAGAACGGCATTTGCTATATTAGCGTATTTTGCGACGTTCGAACATCCAAAGTCGCTACCGGATAACGGCAATTTGTAACGCACATAGTCAGGATTAGCGATGCATTTATTCTCGGTCATATTTCGAATATCTACTACATGTCAATCATTTTCATAACTTGATGTGTGCTACGATGCCATTTCAAATTTCATACGTCGTTTTCGCGACGGAATTCGACTCGTTTCATCGGTAAATAATATCGTCCAGAAATGGTTCGCACACCCTTGTGTATATATATCATAATGTGAAACGACACAGTGCAGGTCGCGCGCGTACCTATAGTACGCGTATATATGCGTGCGTCGTTCCGCCGCGACGTTTAGCATCGGAAGAATACGGTCGATGTGGTCGCTTGTAACGTTCCCGTAGACACTCCGACCTTGATCTGGTTTTGTAGCTAAGTCAGCATTTCAATCTGAACGGCATTCTGTTATAAATTTCTTACAAAGTTATCATCAAAGTTCGTATTTACATATAAGCAGCTTAGTTTATTCAGACTATCAATTCAGAACAACAGAGTGCCCGTGGTCCAGCCTGTTCAGTTTCTGTGTCGGGAAAAGTTGGAATGGAAAATTGCTCGAATTATGACTCACTGGCGAAAACGGCTTTTCCGGAATAAGTGAACCTACAGCTAACACACAATGTAAAAGTCAGCTTTGGTGAACTCCCCCTTTAAAGTAGAGGTTTTTGATCGATGAAGATTGTGATATCATATCGTACCTTAACACTTTCTTTCTGTGCGCCTTTTTTTGAATGTCTGTATATTTTATTGTGTTCATTGAGATGAGGCAGATTTGTCGCGCGTGGTGTGCGGTTAATATCTGGCCAGCGAAAACGTCGTTTAGTTTGTGAATGAAGCCTGTCAACACAAATATTTCAATCTATATTTATGCGCATGCGACATAATATGATGCAGAAAAGAGAGAACTATACTGTGGAAACAACGGCACACAAGGTAAATCCATCTGCCACATTATGATCTGTTAACGAGATGTTCTGTTAGGACGATAATCTTCTTTGTTGGTGATCAGAAGAAGTAACTAATGTTGGTGACAAGGCCGGGAAATTCGTAGATATGATCTGTTTCTTTCAATAAGCATACACTAACACTGTGAAAGGTTGCACTGTAATAATGTCCGTAGCTACTTGTCATAATTAATTGATAAATGAATGAATTGTTCGAGTCTCTGGCCCCTGTGATTTTAAACAAAAGGAGCCTTCATCAGATACAAAGAGAGCACACCTCTGATACTTTTCCTAATGTTTAATCTAGTACGCAACCATTCGAGTTTGAAACAGCGCCCTCTTTCGTTTGGACATATAGATGTTCAAATCAGACCACCCAAGCTCGCGAGCGTGAACAGTTACATCATGGCGGCTCGTGAGGAAAGTCCACGTCGAGATCGCAAAGTTATACCAGACCAGTTAGGTATATTATCTTACAATGACCTTTTTAATGGTACCTTTCCTATGGGTCCTCAACTGTGATCCCATTCCTTTCTAATACAAACAGGTGCAAGATTAGATGTAACTTTCTTCAATGGAAAAGCAACACCGAGTTTTAGTGGCAATGTTTTCATCGCTGGATTCTCAGCTGGTGATACCATATCAACTGTAGGTACAAGTTTCACCTTTGGCAGAATCTTAGATACAGGTACAGGATCGGACCTCCCTATTGATCGGTATGAAAATTTTGGGGGCTATTCAAGAAGACTTCACTTACATGATGGTGTTGACAGATCGGGTGTATACTACTGTGATGCAAATGCCAACACTGGAGAAACTGAGAGACTGCAGACAGTTTTGATTGCCGAAGAGGGTAAATTATGACTTTTCCTTATTACTGTGTCCTTATTCCTCAGACTCGCCCTACCGACTGAAATCTGTTTCATTTCTCCTTACTTCATTTTCTTTATACTGAATGGACTTTTAAATGTACGAACCATGTCAGCAAACAAACATCCTCAAGGATATAGGAAAAGTTTTTTTTAATATGTTTGTTTGTTTGAAAATATTTGTATTTCTTCGGATTAAAAATTACTTCCTAGTTTTCTCCAATAAAAACTGCACGGATTTACTCCTTTAACTATTGTACGCTCACATTTATGCCACAACTGCGTTTTTCCTGTATCGTTATCTCATTGCTCTTGTCACTCTCGCTTTATGTAAGTATAAAGCGGAGCCTTCGTTTTTCACAAGTTGATAATATATGGAATTGAACGAGCTAGAGAAATAAAAAAGAGCCTAGCCCATTTTTTTCTCTAATGAAACACTAAATTCATCCAAAAAGCTCTTCAAGGGTTGCATCTTAACATGTTGTGTCAGTCTTGGAAGCTTTGTAAAAATATAAATACCCAAAAAAATACATACAATTCCTTGTCTGACATGGAAATTCATGCCGCATTGCCATATCCAGAGGTGACAGAAACTATAACTGGTCTGGAAACGTAACCACAAATTGATAATTTTTGTTGTCGTAGACGAACAACACTGAGACTGTTGTAAACAAAACGACCACACGTAATATATGCTTAAGAACTCACAAAACGCAAACAGCAGATTTGTCCGTGAACATCAACACACTTAGTTACAATGCAAGCTAAAAATGAACAGTGTGCAGCAATTTTGTCTGTTTCGCAACCAGCACGGAAATGGGTTTCCATTATGTAAACTTTTTGCTCAATTTTGTAGTGAGTGGTATAAACATATATCACCCCATGTAAATTTTGACATCCCCAAAGACGAGTTTGCTACATACTACCCTCCATGTCTACTGAATCCAACCGCTTCCCCTAAAAGCCTCCACTCAATTATCAGATTTGCCTAATATAAGTATTATTTACTTCATAAAATATTCAGTGGAAAACAAAAGAATGACAAACTGTCAATGGGCTGTTGACACATTCGCGAATGCGAGAACCTGGGGTTAAGAAGGGCGCCTTTAACGCAGGCTACCTGAATGGGACATGTCCTTTCATTTCTGCTTACCTTAAAAATCGCCTGCTCTTTCTCCCCCTACCCGCCTCTATGCATATGCCACTTAAATTTGCCTATATTAGGTGTCACTGTTACTAAGCCTTTAAACGGGAAGTTACAGGTGCGTGGGCGCACAATAGGGTGATTACTGATAATGGCGCCGTTTGCATATACTGGGCAGGAGTTTTTGAATTCTTATAGCATCGCTTTAACAGTTTGAGAAATTTGAATAATCATGATGGGCACTTATGTAACATATGCAAAGAGGGTCAAATGATCGTTCAGGGAACACATTTTGAAACATATGCGTTCTCCGACACAAAACGGAACATTTTTTCAGTTTATTTTTGACTCCAGTATAGTCGGTATATATTCACAGACATTATATGCAAGGGCTCGAGTCAAAGATAAAGAACGCCTGAAACATTGAAAAATTGTGGGATTCTGGGACCAAATATGGCACGTCCGATCATTAGTGTGGCCGTTTTACATTTGCATAGATTTACGATAATCCGGCTTTTAAAAGGGAAGTTCCTGTCCTTTATGTCTTTCTTACTCTTACAGTAATATGTGTCGTTACTTTCCTTTCACTGTATCAACAAGCTTAAATGTTTTGAGTTGGGTTTTCAGTTCTGATGTTGCGAGCGACACTGAAAGAATATTCTAATTGATACTTTGTACAGCTGAAATAAGACCAAAATGCCAAACAAAGACAGTAAGCTGGGGAGACGATGTTACGCTGACTATGATGACATCCATATCAGAAACATTGTTGCAATGGAGACATGATGGGATACAGAAATCAGAATGGACTGGCCAGAGTAGTATTATGATATCATTTGCAAAGACCAGTGATGCAGGAATTTATGAATGTTACAGCAGTGAATCACAACAGAATCAAGGAAAGCATGGATTTATGAGACTTATTGTCAGAGGTGAATTATGAATACTTGTCGCATAAAACGTGATCGACTACCTTTTCCCTTCATTAATTTTGAGTAGCAGCGACGATAGCCTTAAGTACTCACGAGTTTTAATGCTCGTTACAACAGATTCATACAATGTAACTACACAAGTGCTAGGCTTTACAGCGATCTCCAGCATGGTGTAGATAACAAAGACATAAAGCTTAGTTCATAGTAACGTTTTGCTACGTTTTGCTACATGTATTGCATCGTCTGTGTAACTCCTACATTGAATTTCCAATCAGCCTCAGGTCTTCCGAGCCCCATGCTGCATGAAGTAGGAGATTTAAGAAGATCAAACAGTTATAAATGCACGTTGTTTTTTGAACAAAGTAGAATTGTTTCAAGGAATGGGACCATTTGTATTTGCTTTCAGTTTAGTGTAGCTAGCATTGCAGTTGGTAATCATTGGATCTTTGAAATATCCTGCAGTTCAAAAGGATTGACCTTTCTTCTCTTAAACAAGAATAATGGCCTTAATCCATCTATTTTGATTACTCGTCATCTCTTTTGCGGTAATCAGTTTCTTGTTTGCATTCATTTAAGTTCACAGGCTCACATCAAGATAACATCATAACCAGCTAATGACATCGAGCATTAACGTTGAATCAAAGCTATGAACAAATTAAACAATATGAACAAAATGAACAAATTAGCGCATATCTGCGTTCATGCAATTTTCAAATTAAGAGTGGGCCGTATGTTAGTGGTAGTTGTAAAATTGGATGCTGTTTAAATTTATTTATGAAAATATTGAAATTTAACAAAAACAGCGTCGTTACGACAAGTATTTTGATGACTTTTTCCATGAACATAGCGAATACATTTATTCTTCATGTATTGTTGACTCTGTGTCAAATGAAACATATGCTGAACGAATTTAGTAATTATCTACGATACGTAAAAGCTTCTTGTCCGTCGAATGTTATTTGAAACATTCATCGCCAACAATGGTTGAATCAGTAGTAATGATATAGGCAGAACTTGGCCGTGTGCATTAAGATAGACACTACTGCAGATGGTACATGTTCTGGTGGTTTAATTCATTCATCTTGACGGCACTGCCATATTGCTTGTATAATTTGCTAAACTACATTTAACCCCCCCCCCCGAGTAGTCAACGCTAAATGCTAGATGTATTGCTTTCTGTATATAATGATAATTGCTCTCTATCATTCATGCTATGCCTGTATCACCAATATACTATTGTCTCAAGAGTACCTATATAAACCAGTATTTTACCATGTTAAAACTTGAATCATATTTACACTGTACTCAAAGCTTTGCTTACGCGCTACCTATGTGTGTATGTTCATATTCATAAAACAGCTTCGAGAGCGGTACTTATGACACTCTGAAACGTCATTTATAATTTTCAGGTTTGTTTGCATTCAGATTTTTTTTACATAGGCACTGCGCTTTAGTACACTTTAGCGAAAGCATTAAACATTGTACGTATTAATTGCGACCGACACCTCTTCGCTCACGGACAGTCCCATATAATATACTGTGTTTTCATATCGTCTACGCTGCTGAAGAGTATTCCGGTCCTCGTCGACAGTACATCATGACAGAACAGCAGTACGACAAGTTTCCTGTTGACAACTTTAAAACATAGAACAGGTTTCCGGATTAATTTCGGAATTTCTATTGCGTTTCGGAAAAGCACATTTCTCAGACTGTTTGAGTGTACATACATTTTCTCCTCAATGTGGACATATCAAATCATGACATAAACTTTCTATAATCACTTTCAATTTTAAGAGTAGGGTAGGTTAAAAGTTGCTGTTTGGCAAATAAATTTTCCAATTTTATTTTATTTGCAAATGTATGTCACAATGTTTTAACATGTCCCAATAATTCAGGCAATATTTATAGGATCTGCAATATATTTGAAAACCTTCTCGTTGTTAACCAATATATTAGACAATATTTTGAAAACTATACTATATATTTGAAAATATTTTTTTAAGTTCAACAATATACTTGACAATATATTTTGACATAGCAAATAAACTGCCAAATTAACATCTTCCCATTCATCTAATTTTCTGTCTTCACCATTTGCATTTTTGCTTACAAATTTACACTTTGTTGCTTCAACTCCTTATTTCATTTATTACAAATTATTCTGCCATTTGGTGTTTTTCACAAAAATATTAGCTGCTTTGCAACACTGCACATCATACACCCAAAAAAGGTTACCGAAAGAAATTCAAGACCTGTAGCATAAACTTCCCTTTCACTTTCATAATACCCACTACAATGTAAAAGTCTGCAAGCATGGGTGTGTTTTCAGCACAATTTACGAACTCTTTTGAACAAAGATTTGTGGGTAGAGAAGCTGGGAGGTCAAGGCCTATTAATCCACTGTTGGTTCTCTGTCACGAATATTGCCAAACACCTGCCAAGGTGCGGACACAAAACAAAGAATTTCTGAATACTTTGGCCTTACTGTAGTGAAAATCATTCAATTCAAAAAGTCTTGTGTTTGTCTTGAATAGTTTACAAGTTGAAAGTACCGGTACACTGGAGACAGCAGCTCATGACTGAGAACTTAGGTTTTCCCAATGACATTGAAGAGCTAACAAGGAGACAAATCACACGTAGAGTTTATACTATCAAAGTCTCTCTAAATTTGACGACTTTCCTGTGCTTTTGTCAGCAGCTTTCCAGAGTATTTGTGGTCAAAATTCCATTTTGTATGAGTATTCAAAAATGGACCTTTCCAGAGGGAGAGAAACCAATACACAAAAAAAACACATGATGCTTAAACTTCATTAAATTTTATTTATTTAAACTTCATTCCTTTCTTAACATGTAAGTGCTTTCAAATGTATACAGTTCCCAACTTCTCTACTCCTTCCTATGATGAAGCAGCTACATTTAACATCCTCCCCTCATTAATTTTACATCAACCCCCACAGGTGATATGTTGTTCCTTTATTTTTGGTTTATTATTTCTACTGAGTCCGGTTGGATCTTCCCCATACAGTTGTATTCCGATAGGGTACAGTGATATTTTTGTTTCTAACTTCTACTCAGTCTAGTTTGATGAATTGCAGCTCCTTGCAAGATATGAACTATTACTGTTTCCCCTGAGATCTTCAAGATGTGGCCAACAGAGTTCATCGTACAACATGACAATCCAGTCCCCCTCCTTAAGAGTTCATCAGTCATGACTGCTTTAACCTAAAAGAGAAGCAAAAACGGACCTTGCATTATTGGTACCATTAAACTGAATTTACTTATCAACTAGATCACAATTCATGAAATGTCTATGGCAAGCTACAGTCATCACAAAATAACACACATGTTAATAATGAAGTCCTGAGGTAGAGATCAAATTGTTATTTCAAACCTGTCAGATGCATCAGCTTAGTCCGCAAAGCTTCAGTTATAAAAGATAAAGTTTGTAGTAGGTCAGCGTAATAAAATACAACTGTTAGTCATATTCATATTTGTTGATCATGTTCCCTACAACCACCTCAATAAAATCAGAAAGCACGAAATGAACTAAAACAAAGTCATTTCAGTACTCATTTATGTACCTTTTGTATTCTTTATACCATGCGCATTGTTTTTCTTATCTTCGTTTTCCATAACAAAATACCAGCATAGAGAAAGCAAATACAGTATTTCTTTCACATGATACAACATTTTGGTTACAAAATAAAAACCGAAGTCTACAAGGAATATTGAGTTGTTTAAAGCAACTAACCAGGAGTTTCTTTCTTCTTTAAGCATCTGCCCGAGTCCTTTTTCCAAGGAGGTTCCTGTGGAATTTACAAAATTTAAAAATACCGTCAATGACGCTGTACCTTCTCTAATGTGTGGCCAGGTCAGGTAATTGGTTGTTGGCATGGAGTTATTGGTAAATAGTTGGTGATGTAGGGGCATGAGGTGAGATATGGACCCAAAGAACCCAAAAGATGATTAAATACATCAATCAAAAAAAATTCTAAGCTACACTATAAACTGCCTAAAGATAGTTCAGTGTGGAAAAAAGGTTAAATAATTCAGAAATAAGAATTAACAGTCCAAAATAGTAATGATGCACTTCCCTACTGACCTGAGTGCATGTGAAATACACAACCTGGCATCTGTAAATTAAATGTATACCAAGTGATCATTTTAAGTCACTTTTAACTGTTTTTAAGGGATATTCCAAAGAGTCCTGTGGAAATGATGAAAACGCTTATCTGGTCTTGTGTTTGTAAAACCTCATGGCTGATAATTGTCATAGTATTCAAAAGAAATTGAAAGTGAAGAAATTACTGTTTTTAATAGACATATTTTCCTTGAAATACATGACCGTGTAAAGAATATATGCTAAAAGTGTTTAAGAGTAAATTTCTTTTCAAAAAATAATTTAATCTGTGACCAAAGGATTTTTTCTTTGAGTTTACAGATTCAAACATTGCAATTTGTTCAATCATCTTGTGCAGTGCAAAATTTATAAAATGACTGAAAAAAAAAAAAATTGGCAGAATTACAGTCTTTGTGATGTAAAATCATGGGTTGACATCACGATAATTGTTAATCTGTTCGAAGTACTTTCTATAATTTAAAAAAAAAGTTCATACAGAAACGGTAACATATATTGTCAGCAATGTAGTGTTAATTTTGACTTTACATCAAAATATGCCTTTGCTGGATACCAAATATGTAGGCGAAATGTTAAATCAGCAGTGTTCAGCAAAATCCACACAACAGCATTGATCCTTTTCTAATTTGATTTGATTTGCTTATGTTATCCTTGTATGACAGTCAGTACAATAACTTGTATGACAGTCAGTACAATATGGAACTTGAACACAACACAGTGAATAAGTATGCTGTAAATGAAATGGTGTGGCTGCATCCACATGCAGCAATAGGAGTGCCTTTGTCTCTCACCCTCATTTCCAACCTGTCCCATCCCTGAAAAAATAGTTTGGTCTTATATTTATAATGTTAATAATTTCTGTATTTGTTAAAATGTGCGCATCTCAAAAACTTTTGATCATAAACATTTTCATTGCTTTTTATAGCTGACCAGTCAGTTAACCTGTTTATTTTGAATATTTGCGCATTTTTTCCTCAGTATTTGACATTTTCAGAATAGCTTCTTATTCATTATGTCATTTTCTAAAGTTAAAGTGCTCCTTTGTGTGGTCAAGCTTTCCACAAGCATCAAATGTTGTACTTCATATAGGAAGTCTGCCTCTAGAGGGCGGGCATCATAAATAGTGTTTGTTAGTTATTTCCTCCACATAAACTTCTGATTGTACTGTAAACATTGAACATGGCCGACGTCCGATTTTCCTGTCTAAAACTTTCACTCATTTTGTTCATATGACTCTGAAACTCAAGGAAACGATTGGGAAGAAAGAGTTATCTTGAAATATTGAGGTACTCGCCGATATTTTGCAAAGTTAAATGAGAAAAAATGCAAGGAAAATGCCGACAGGCTTACACAATGACCGTTTTCAGACTCAGAGGCATATGATCATCTGCAGATTATGCAACGGGCCTATATCACGTGAGGCATGAGGGGATATCCACGCAACTCAGTACCAAACACTAGCGCACACAGGGTGAGCAAACACAAAGTGAGTACCCCTAACGTCAGCTCAGTAGTCTGTAATAGATCGTAGTCAACTAAGAACCTTGGAGAAAGGCTTACATGTAACACTGTGGCTATGCCGCTAAGTCCCTTTTGATTTTTGTCACAGCTCAAAATCGTTCTCCTACACCTCAACCTGAACCATGAACACCCCCACCAGTTTATGATATGACCCATCACAATGGCATATAACGTCAACGGATCTTGACAGACTGAAGTATTGACAGACGGAAGTAGTTGACACCAGCATACTGGTTTTCAACTCTAATACCTTCTCTGTCTATAAATAGACACGAGAAGGTAAAAATTAAAATAGATGAATGTTTTGACTGTAAACTTAATATGCTTTTTGATCTCCATTTGAGAATAATTTGTAAAACCATGTTACATTCTGCAGTGTCGGCATTCTTATTTCACAAGTAGCCAAGTCAGAGTGAGAAAGCCCATTTGAAGCTTTCGAAGTCACTCAGAGTCTCATATTGCATAGTATGGCAGTGTCAACTGCAAAACAACAAAATCTGAATGTCAAATCATCATGATATCGCTGAGGAACAGCAAAAATGACCAGAAAAGCTGCCAAATGAATGATACAGTTGTATTCCAATAGGGTATAGTGATAATCTGCAGTGGGAAGGAATAATGTAGCCTTTCCCAACTAAATTCCTTGATATAATTCAGGGCTTGACAATTTTTTTCCCAGTTCACTTGTCCGTCGGACAAGTGGATTTTCAATTTCACTTCTCCTCTCAAAAATTTTACTTTGTAATAATCAAGACCAAAATACTTGCGATGAATTCCGTAGCAACTTTCAGGGCTTTCTTATTTTGGTAATTTTCGCCGATGTTGACGCCGATTTTTCTCAAAAGTTTACATTGAAGTAGGCCTGCGTACGGTCTGTGTGTTCCCGGCATTATACGGCCTCCACCACAAGAGGCCGTATAACACCGGGAACACACAGACCTGTACGCAGGGCTAACATTGAATTTGAAGGTGCATATCATATATCAGCTTCCAGTGTTTGGCAAGCATAAATGCCGTCGTAAAAAGATTGGTCAGTTTTAGTCGCTGGTCTTCGTCATTCGGTTCACGCATTGCGAGTGCATGCGATCAGATTGTTGGCAAGTGAAACCGTATCGAGCTCAGCGGGACACACAAAATTTCCACAATCATTGTCCCGTCACGATCTCATCTGCGATGCGCCACAGTTGACTTAACTCGTGAGACCTTAACGATTCAACGCGAAACATGTCGTATCTGTCAAGCAAAGCATTTCGCTTGGTTTGGCCATGGAGGTAGTCTCTTCCTACCTCCATGGTTTGGCAATGGTGGGGTATTTGAGACACAACGTATAGAACATTTTGGAACCGTCATATTTCAACCAAGGCCACTGTGCTTTCCAAATTCCATTTCGGGAGATAACATCTACGGCATTTTTCCTCATCATATGGCTTATGTTTAGATCTTTTGTCAGAAACATCGTTCTAATCATCACATTGAGTCGTCGATTCTCAGAGGATCCCACTCACGCTGGCGAAAATGCACAATGCCTTGTTTGCATTAGTGGAAATATTACCGTAAAATACTCATATTTACAGCGATCACTCCACAAACTATCTGCCAACAATGTTCGTCGACCTCGCGAGGCCGCATAAATGATTTTGAAGTACTGCAAGGTCGATCGCCGTTAAGCACTATGGCATTGGGTTTTGCAATTTTTTACCTAATTTGTTGGGGCGGAGCAGTCGGCATACAACAAGGAAATGCTGTTTACGCTAAATTTTAAGCGACTTTTTAATTGGACGATAAAACAATTTCATGTCGATCATCGAAAAATTGCAATGTGTGAGTCGGCAAGTGAATCGCAGAAGCACGTCACAATTGTATCTAAAGAAGTCAGTGAGTAACATTTATTTTGTGTGAACGACAACGCAAATCGGGCGACATGTGCACAAACTGCAACTTAGGTTCGCGTTGATTGCGCCAGAAGTTGTATAAACAACTTGTCCGGCGGCGACCAGATTTTATTTTTGACTTGCCTGAACATAAATTTCACTTGTCCGGGGCGTCAGGCGATAGGAATTGTCAAGCCCTGTGTAATTGTACGCATTGACTGTAAAGACAATTACCTTGCTTAGGTCTCTCTTTCAATCTTAACTTGAGTTGTGAAGCTTCTTTGGCTCAAATCTGTGAAATGAAGAAAAATTACATTAATTATATTCGCCCAGTTAAAGCGATGAAATTCGTTTCTTCGCTTCGATAAAGTGTGTATGTGTGATGTATGATAGTGAGCATGCGTGCTTGAGTGCTTCCCGAACTCTACAACATGTTGAGCGGTCTCAGTCAGAAAAATGTAACAACTTAGCCGGCTATTGAACCACTCTTTTTGGGAGTGGAGATTTAGCCGAGCGGTTCTGTCTGTGGCCTCTCAGCTAGGCGACTGATGCCGTATATTGTGGGTTCGAATCCGATTGAAAACTATCCGTACTCATAAATACCAGTGTCGTGGACATACAGCTCATTGTGTGTATGGACAATTTCAGGATTTAGCAATGTAGCATCTGCAGAACACAAACAATGCCTGAAAGATATCATGAAGTCTTGAGTTTAACTTCAAAAATTTCATAAAAGACTTGGAACTGTCCACTGTTATATTCCCATTTCACAACAAATAGTGTGTGTGTGTGCGCGCTACAGCGTATGTGCAGGAAATAAATTGACTATGTCACTGTAGTCATGACTTTAGGAAATATTTTGGCTTTCTGACATTCATTTAGAAGAGGGTGACAGGCTTTGAAGTGCATATGCATCCAAAACACATTCTACGTAATTTTGATAATTCAACAAAAGAATTGTGATGTGACTTGGATACCTATTTAATTTGATACCAAATCTTGACAATCAGGTGAACAGTTACATCGAACCACTATCACAAATCCCATGATCACAGATTAAACTATGTCTTACCCTTGTCTTTGCAGTTCCTCTGATGCCACTCGTATGTGGTGTACTCTGTGACTCCTCTGTAGTCATTTGGCTATAGGGTATACTCCTTGACTCTTTGTTGCTCTTTGGGTGTATGGAAAATGGAAGGTGCATAAAGATTTTTCAGAATGAAATGTTTTGCACTTCATGTCAAAATATAGAGTACCAAATTTTAAGGGAAGCATACAAATTGATGATGAATAAAGTCATTTTTGTTCTGCTCTAATCATAGCAACATATCGCAAGTGCATGTGACACTGGATTACACATTCAAGTGGAAAACATGCTTTAAATAAACATTTACCTAGTTCCAAAGTGATTCTGTATAGTGCAAGTGAAACACAAACAATTATCTCCATGATCACAGGCACTGTTGTGAAGATTAATGTACATTTGCAGGATTCTAAACTTGGCTTGTAGGTGCAACTTTGAAATACAGTAAATTTTCCATCAGGTTCAAACTCATATTGGATGGCATCCAGTCACCTGGCGAAGATGCCACAGCCAAAATAAATGTCAAGAGCTATGTGTTTTCACATGTTCCTAGATTAACTTACAGTCAGATTTTCCATGTTGTGAACACTACATCTGCAGAATTCTTGAAAGGTGTTGAGGGCCCCACAGTTAGTGTCTGAAAAGGGAATACACTTTTGTCAAAAATCATCAACATTCGTGAAAGATTACTATTCACATGTGACACAACACTATGCAACATGTTTTATGGTATGGTATACCACTGTAGCATAATTTTATTAAAACCCTTTTCCTGCCGAGCGCCCCTGTCCGTTATCCTGCCAAGTCGGTCAAAACCGGCCCCCTTTTCCGTGTCTACAGAAGATAGGCTCTCCTACAACGCTTTCCTGCCAGGCATTTGGCGGGAAAATACCGCATTTTCGGGGTACGATTACCGACCATATACGTGTTAGACTTCAAAATTTTTGCATGCCCGTATAGAGGGGCAACCGCTGATGAGGTTGTGTCGAGAAAATGACGAGGTCTTGGGCGTTGTTTTCCCCGGGGGACGTGCACTTTTATGCCCTTTTCTAGCTTACTTTTGCGGAAGTAAAGCTCGTTTCGCCTCTCCATACTGTTTTCAGGGGACCTGTTCAGTCGCTCTCCTAATTTCAGCAGTGCCATATTCAAATCACTGGCCCCACTATTTTCAGGGGAGCTGCTAAATCACCCACCTACCACTCGCCTGGATAGTTTCAGGAGAGTGAATTTCAGCTCTCCTGCCATTTTCAAAACAATAAACCCTGCATTGTAGATCAAGTGTATCTCTCAGTCTGGACAGAGGGGCTGCTCCATGGTGTAATTTATTAAGGAGTCGGTGGCTTTGAAATGTGTTGTGATACCCAAGGTAATCATTTGTGTTGTAGGTGAAATGTGTCTGTCTCATACACTGAGTTGCAGTACCTAGATGAAACGCACTTTGATAGTAGATGGTTCCAGGCATTTATGAAATTTTTGAAGTTAAAACTCAAGACTTCATGATATTATTTAGGCATTGTTTTGTATTCTGCTGATGTTAAGTTGTTAAATCAAGAAATTATCCATGCACACAATGAGCTGTATGTCCACGACACTGGTTTTTATAAGTAACATTAATATAATCGTTCTTCATTTCACAGATTTGAGCCAAAGAAGCTTCACAACTCAAGTTAATATTGAAAGAGGGACCTAAGCAAGAGGGACCTAAGCAAGGTTATTGTCTTTATAGTAAATGCATACAGTTATTTCAAGGAATTTGGTCGTGAAAGGCCCGGCCCGTTATTCCGTCCCTCTGCAGATTAACATTATACCATATTGTAATACAACTGTATCATTCATTTTGAAGTTTTCTGGTCATTGTTGCTGTTCCTCAGCATTATCATGATGATTTGACATTCAGATTTTGTTGTTTTGCTGTTAACACTGCCATACTATGCAGTATGAGACAGTGAGGGACTTCAAAAATTTCAAATATACTGATTTGGCGATTTTTGAAATAAGAATCCTACACTACAGAATGTAAAATGGTTTCGCAAATTATTTTCTAATGGAGATCCAAAAACATGTTGAGTTTACAGTCAGAATATTCTTCTATTTTAATTATTAATTCTGTAAATTCCACTTTTTAAACAGGAACCTGCTTGGAAAAACGACTCTACAGATGCTTAAAGAAGAAAGAAATTCCCGGTTAGTTGCTTTAAACAACTCATTACTCCTTGTAGACTTCAGTTTTTATTTCATAACCAAAATTTTGTATCATGTGAAAAAGAATACTGATTTGCTTTCTCTGTGTTGGCATTATTTATGGAAAATGAAGAAAAGAAAAACAATGCCCATGGTATAAAGAATACAAAAGGTACCATAAATGAGTACTAAAATGAGTTGATGTTAGTTCATTTTGTGGTTTCTGATTTTATTGCGGTGGTTGTAGCAAAATCAACAAATATGAATATGACAAACAGTTGCATATAATTACGCTGACCTACTACATACTTTATCTTCTATAACTGAAGCTTTGCAGACTAAGCTGATGCATCTCACAGGTTTGAAATAACAATTTGATCTCATTATTAAAATGTGTGTTATTTTGTGATGACTGCAGCTTGCCATAGACATTCCGTAAATTTTTATGTACTTAATGAGTGGCGAAGTCTATTTTTGTCCCCTTAATAACAGAAACCCCAGTCAATTTTTGTCAGATGTTTGCCAAAATTTTGAGGAAAAAGCTGTAGCAAATGAAATGTGATTTCCTTTTTGGTCCAAAATTATCAAAATATTGCAGAAAAATGTCGTAAAATGGGTAAAATTTTGCACTAAATTATGGCGGGAGAAAATTACAGCGCTCAAAGGGTTAATAAGAAAATTCAGTTTAACAGTACCAATAATGCACTGTTCCTATTTTGCTTCCTTTTAGGTTAAAGCACTGATGAATTGATGGATTGTCATGTTGTATGATGAACTCTGTTGGCCACATCTTGAAGATCTCAGGGAAAACAGTACATTTCTTGCAAGGAGCTGCAATTCATCCAACGAGACTCAGTAGAAGTGATACACAAAACCATCGCTCGTGGGGGTTCATAAATGATCTATGGGGAACAGCTAACCGAATTCAGTAGAAATAATAAACAAAAAATAAAGGAACAACATATCACCTGTGGTGGTTGATGTAAAATCAATGAAGAGACGATGTTAAAGATAGCAGCTTCATCATAGGAATGAGCAGAGAAGTTATGAACTGTAAACATTGAAAAGTGCTACATGGAAGAAAGGAATGAAGTTTAAATAAATAAATTTTATGAAATTTAAGCATCATGTGTTTTTTGTGTATTGGTTTGTATGCCTCTGGAAATTCCTCCATTGTTAAAGCAGTCCTTGGAAATTGCAGTTAATTCCTTTGAATTTAATCGTATGAACACATAGATTGGTTACCTAAAATAATTTGTTTGAACCAACACGTTGTCATGCAAATACTCATACAAAATGGAATTCTGACCACAAATACTCTTGGAAAGCTGCAGAAAAAAGTACAGGAAAGTCATCAAATTTAGAGAGACTTTGACTGTATAAAGTGTATGGTGATTTGTCTCATTGTGAGCTCTTCAATGTCACCAGGAAAACTTAAAGTTCTCAGTGATGTAAACTATTCAAGAGTAAGTAAACTATTCAAGCAAGACTTTTTGAATTTAATGAGTTTTACTGCTTTTATAAAAGTGAGGCCAAAGTTTTCAGAAATTCTTTGTCTTGTGTCCTCACTTCAGCAGGTTCTTGGCAATATTCTTGAAAGAAAACCCACAGTGGATTTTATTGCCTTGACCTCCAAGCTTTTCTAGGTACACATCTTTGTAAATGTACTGAAACACACTCATGCTTGCAATTTTACATTTTGTGGAAATCATGAAAGTGAAAGGGACGTTTATGCACAGGTCATGAATTATTTGGTAACTTTTTTCAAGCTGCATCATGTGGAAGTAGGTAATTTTTTGTTGAACAAAACGTATGGCACAATAATTAGAAAGTAGTGAAATAAACAAAGTGTAAATTAGTAAGGCAATGCTGAAGACAAGGAAATTAGAGAAAAGGGGATGGAAATGAATTTGGCAGTTTATTTGCTACAACAAAATATATTATAGAAATAACGGGCGACGCGCTGACCATTAACGTTTATTTGTGGGCAAGGGCGAGAGGAAAGCCAAAAATTAACGGGCGAGGCTTGCCGAGCCCGTTAATTTGGCTTTCCTCGAGCCCGCGCCCACAAATAAACGTTAATGGTCAGAGCGGAGTCTGTTATTTTCATTATATTATCAGCGAACCCAAGAAAACCGTCAAAATTTCCGAAAATTTCAGGAGCGAACGACAACTGGGCCCCAGAAACTGAGCATTACGCGACTCACTGTCACGCGCGCTGTAAAAAATTGGCAAATCCGGAGATGTTTTCAGAAAAAAGTATCCCAACTTGACCTACAAGTGCTCCATTTTTATTTTGTGATTGATTATGATTTACGTTTGAGCTGTAAAGTTACGATACTTTGAGTTGTTAAACTTATTATTCATATTCACGGGCATGTAAACGAACCATTACTGTGTATTTGTGGTCAGTCACGTGGTTCAGCTCAACCAATCAAAATGCGACGGGCAGGGCATGGTAATATAAGGTCAATTGTATTGTTTAACTTACAGAATATTTTCAAATATATAGTCTAGTTATACAACTATTGTCTAATATATTGGTTAACAACCACAATATTTGCAAATATATTGTTGACTCGAGTGATATTGTCCATTTATTGGGGCATGTTAAAAAATTGCAATATGCATTGGCAAATAAAAAAAAATTGACAAATTGATTTGCCAAACAGCGTTTTTTAACCTACTCTACGCCTAAAATTGAAAGTGATTATAGAAAGTTTATGTCATGTTTTAACATGTCCACAGTGAGGAGAAAATGTATGTACACTCAAACAGTCAGAAAAATGTACTTTTCCGAAATGCAATAGAAATTCCGAAATTAATCTGGAACCTGTATAGGTATATAGAGAATTATATCGATTGTAGCCGAAATTAGCAACAAAAATCCGACTTCACTGAAAATTACCCGCGATAGAGAAGGCACATATTTTATATCCGGTGTTGGATACAACTTGTTGTAAGATACTCCATAGAAAGTCAAACTTTCGTTTATATTGTTAAGCAAGTTTAGTTCTATTCAGCCAAGCTAGTAACGAAAATATACGACCAGACGATGTAAATACCTTTAGAATGTTGTATTCGTACAGCAACAAAATATAAATCAAGAACAAGTTACGACGCTGTACTCACTTCAAGTTTTCGCTAGTCAGCTCACAAATTCTTTTCTGACATGGTAAATTCGGCATATTGGACGTCAGAGGATTCTCGGAGATACAATGACTGAGCTTGAAATCGAAAACTAGCGCGAGTGCAGTATTTTTGACCCAATTTTTAGCAGGCCTCATAATTTTCGGGAAGGGATTAGGATGTTTTTCTAAAGCAAAATACAATCATTTTACAGAAAAACTTCGCAAATTGCGAAAACATGTCGATATCTTGATAATATTTAAATTCTTCGCTCTAAAGGGTTGGCTATAAACCCCTCTCTTGAAGTGGAATGGTCCAACAGCGGAATGATATAATCAACAAAGAATGCGGTTGCCATAATTCGTTGGCAACCAACTTTCTGTGGGTACAGCGAGGAGCAAATAAGGTCGATTTCAATTGATTTCGTCGCTAATTCCGAAATTTTCCTTTGGAAAACTGTCTTGACCAAAGTGTGCATGTATAATAAAGGGGTTAATACCTATAGTTTGGTCGATACCGCATCGTATTCTCCTTTAATAACTGTTAAATATGGTTCGTGATTCATAGATTGATAACATACTTCATAATACATCTTACAGAAATTCACTCCACTGGCCAACTATCCAGGAAAGGCACGACCGACATTTAAAAAATCTAGTGCACAAATGTATCAACAAAGTTCCTCTCTACTTGTCTGACCTTCTCACAAAAAATTCAACAATTCATCAGTATAACACCAAGAGTAAATATCATGTTTATAAAACCCACAGTCGCCCATTCAAATATCGTTCATCAACCATTGCCAATACTATAATTTAAACTACTTTACTGTGCCTGCTTATTCTTTTCTGGGCAATTATTGACCGATCCGCATGTCAACTTCCTGGTTTTTTTTTAGAATATATGGTGCTAACCAACTTTTCATGCTTATCGTTTTGACGTGTAGTTTCATAACTTTTTAACAACTGGTCTTTTATTGAGTTATTTATTTTATTCTGTATATTTGCATGTATTTTATTCGATGAAAGAAAATCCATTAATGGATGCATTGACTTGGAGTAATAAAATTACAAATCACAAATTACAAATTAATTTTATACACCAAATTATATATGAACTATGCGTCATCAAAAACTTTTAAGGCAACACATGATTGGTTCATAATTAAGAAAATACACTAGTTCATTTGAGTGTAATTAATTTTCAACCGAACCAGGTTGTCCTAATGGAAAATGGGGTTTACCGGACTGTCTGTTTTCCTGTCCAACGTGTTACAATGGAGGGATGTGTAACTCAGACACTGGTGAATGTATCTGTCCTCCTGGATTTCGTGGGACCAATTGTGAAACTGGTAAGTAATTGGATATTCCAAACATTACAGATAGAAGTACACACGTGAGTCCCGAATCCTTATACACATATGAGTAGCATTTAATAAACGTAGTGATATTGTTTAACTTTAGGTTGTGGTAAAAATAGATGGGGTATGACTTGTGGCAGAATGTGTTCAAGTGGCAACTCTGATGGATGTCGTTCAACAATGTACTGTATAGCTGATCCCTATGGATGTTCATGCAGTGCATCCTATGGAGGTCTAGACTGTGCGATCGGTAAGTAATATAATTAGTGAGAGATAAAATTTTCAATTACAGATTAGGATATTGCACTGGCTGTGATATAAATTTATAATCATGACCACTTTCATTAATTGAATCCATTGCATGTCCGTCTCATTTTTCCGACGTAGGATTTTGACGCCGGAGCTCTTTGAACTTTTCATGACACATTAGTGAATAAGATTTTGGCGCGTCTCAGCCTCTTCAGGTTGAAATAGATGGATGCACTTTGTGACAGAAGACGTTCAAGTCAGACAGACGTGTACGACAATATGTTTCATAGCTGAGCTCTGTGGGTTTTCAGGCTATGCACCCAGTACCATAACTACTAATAACATGATGGAATGTTTGTCATGCTAAGTGTTTAACTCCCGATTCGGACATGAACGGCATATCTTAGTTTATAAGGTCCCGTGATTTCAACCCGTGCTCATTTATTGCATCATTTAATTCTGATCTCGTATCGAAGGATTTAGTAGCCCCTCTAGATTTTCGGCGCTACCAAAGTTAATAAAATAAGGGCTGCAGAAATGATGATCCTCTTAACCACACACACGTGTGATTGGCAGCCACGATAACTATCACTGAAAAAAAAACGTTCAGAAGTTAAACAGGCGCTACAAAGTGTTTTAAATTACCGCACCGAATTCGAATATTGCACAAAGTATTTAAGGAGTCTTTAAGGAGTTTTAAATAGTTAATAATCTGACTCGGGGCTTTTTGGATCCCCTGAATCAAATATAATTATACAAAAATCCACTTAATTGTAGACGACGGCCTGCCGGCACTATAAAAAGACGCAATTTTAAAACTGGAGTACTGGCCACTATAGCTGGCTTGGTAGTAATGTGATTGCACACCATGTTGCTCTGGGAACAGCCACTTGGAGCTTTGGCTTTCCCTCCACCAAATCAGCGCTGTCACGTTTTGCAGAATGGGTTGCTTTCACTTCCATAGCAAGTATACGCATGCTATGTATCCTCCGCTACAATACTGCCGGCACAGGGCGCAAACTTTCTGTTTAACGACAATCACAGCGTGGACTCAACTTTGTCTCTTTGGTTTCGTGGTAAACTACTTGGTGAAGAGATTTCAACGCCATACAAACGTGTTGATATATTCCAATGGCAAAAGCCTCCCACGTAGACTGGTATGCGCTCGATTAAGTACCGCTTGCTTCATATATATCACGTACCTGTCGGCTCATACGTTAGGTTTACGCTCATAGTACCCGGATCTTGCGAATACACCTGCGTCGGGGTTATTACTTATTTTTTTCGTTGGCCTGAATCCAAAATAATATTCGCGTAACCATCTTTCCTATAGTCTATAATGTGGATTGCAGTAATCTCTACACATTTATTGGTTTGTCGGCAGACTGTCCAAGTAGAAAGTATGGCTCTGGATGTACACAGACTTGTCACTGTGTCAATGGTTGTGATGGAGCTACAGGTGAATGTAACAGTGGTAGTGCTTGTGAGCAGGGATGGAGTGGATCAAAATGTCACAGTGAGTACCCATCTAACATGAATTATATCCTAGTGAAAAGTTTAGCTCCGGATGCACACAGGCGTGTTATTTTGTCAATGGTCATGATAAATCTACAAGTAAATGTTTTAAGAGTGGTACTTGCAAGGATGGAGTGGATTAACATGGATTATTAAATATCATTTTTTACAAACCTCATTTTATTGATTCAAAATGTGCAAAGGTCAAAATATTATTGTTTAGTCACGGTTTCAGAGAATCTAGGGATTCGATGTGGTATGTCTTGGTGCAACAGTCAGCAACTATGGATGGGGGAAATGTAAACAAGCAGACATAGTGCTTCCTGTTTTGAGCAATATGTGCATGCAGCTTAAAAGAAACGAAATCCGTCTCGCTCTCAATCACTTTAGGTATCCTTCATTTGAGAAAGTGTTCTGTTGTGTTGGCGAGGTTTCTTTCGGTAACCAAGAGGTAATTATTCTGGTTCGTTTTGATTTGCGCCTTTCTTTATTTTGCATGACCAGGTGTTAATGCATTATTTATTTTTGTTCTATATAAAGTCAAACCATGCCACGTCGCGCTCGCTGCAGTGAGTGCTGTATCTGTACGTCATATTCATTTCTACCCTTGCGTTAAAAGTTAAGACCTGACTTATGTGTAACTTTCTTGTGAACTGTTTATCAAAATGGAAACGTCTTAGAAAGGAGTTTCCAATGCAGCATAGACATTCAACGTTTTCTCGTCGGAATTGGAAACGTCTTAGAGAGTTTGAGTTTCTGTATTGCAGCTACTCTACGTTCTGATGTCAGAATTTGAAAAGTCCTAGAGAGATAATATGTTCCGTGCTGCGAGGCACGCGAAGTGTGTTTGCTATAATGTCATTAAGTTCAAATTATCTTACCCCGAATGGTACCGACAAGCATGATGGTGCTGATTGGCGGTTTTTAATGCCATCGACAAACAAAACAAACTTGCAATGCTAACATCCATGGCAAGTTGTCGACATAAAACATTCAGCTTTTTTCAACAAGCAATAAATTAGGTAGATTCTAATTAGTCATGTTGATGTGTATATATTATGAAGAGAGAGAGAGAGAGAGAGAGAGAGAGAGAGAGAGAGAGAGGGAGAGAGAGAGAGAGAGAGAGAGAGAGAGAGTGAGAGTGAGGTGAGTGAGTGAGTAATTATCAAACATTTGGGGCGAAAATAGATAACCACAACTAGTGAAAGTTTTTTTTTTATGCGAGCTCGGCCTTTTGTTTTTTTCTATTGTACGCTCTGATCGAACCTGGTATCAGGTGCAAGTACTTTAGATGAAATGTTACCAAAACGGTATCCAGGAAGAACATGGGCATTACAGTACAATGCAGCGAACACAAGCACCTATTACGCAAAGGATCCAGCTAATGAGTACGCCACAAGTAGACCTTATGGGACCTTATGGGACCACAAACACCAATCACTGTGGCTAGTACATGTGTCTATGACATTATTCGTAAGTTCTATTGAAACAGGAACAGTGAAACCTGGTTGGACTTCGTATTTAGCATATTGTTGCCTTATATTGGACCATACTTGTTACGAATTGCTGGTCTGTTCACGGATATGGCAAGCTGCTTAAGTCTGAATATATTTGTAAATTTATACAGCTAATAATTTCAACGCTTGTGACCTACATGTGGTAGCACGTCAAAACATCATATGGCTATAGCCAGTCCTGTCAATGGACAGTTATAATTACACGATGGATGGACTCACAAATATACTTTTTAAGTCTTACATTGATTCACTTTTGCTTAGTCCGAAATGTCTACCCGTTGCAAGAATCTTGGGTGCAAGAATGCCAATGTTGTGACGAAAAGTAGACTTTAAACCCCGGATGACAGCGATCCGTAACAGTACGTTAAAAGCTCACAGCTAAAAAATACATGAAAAAAATAAATACGCGAATGAGAAAAAATTACATGTTCTGTCCTTTTTATATTAAATATTTGTAAACTGAAATTATCAAATAAATATTACATAATATTAAATAACTATAGGTATAAAAAGTAACAGGCATGAAAAAAGCATGAAAAAGTTTGAGGAACAACACAGCTACGAAACAATTACGTAACACAAACGACAAAAATATTGCTATAAAAATGATAGGTAAGGGTAAAAGTACAGGTATATACGAAGATTATAGGCATTAAATAATGACAGGTAAGTAGAAAAGAAAGGTACAAAATAGTCCTGTGGACCATAGAATCACATTTTGATGTCTCCAGCGCCTGAATGATATTTTTGCCGTAGCACTGTTGGTCACTTGGTATTGTATACATCACAATTGCAATTTCTTTTAGTTCCAGATTCATGTCCTGTCGGTTTCTACGGTGAGCTGTGTAACTACAAATGTCACTGCAAAGACAATGCAGCATGTGATAAGGCTACGGGAACGTGTTCAAATGGCGAGTGTGCTCCAGGATGGATTAATGTATTAACTGACTGTCAACAGGGTAAGTGCCATTTTTAGCTCACGTGTTCACACACGTGGGCTAATGTCATAGCGATGTCTGTCTATCTGTCCGTCTGTGTGTGTGTGTGTGTGTGTCTGTCTGTCTGTCTGTCTATCTGTTTACGCGATAACTCAAAAACGCCTGAACAGATTCAAGTCAGATTTGGTAAACAGGTACCATATGCCACTTGCAAGAACTGCTTAGATTTTCGTTAGTGTGGCTTGAATATTAATGAAGTTATGCAATATCATTTTTCATATCATGGTTTCCCTATGGTCACAGTAATGACAGTGTCGACATAAATCAAGAAATACTGCACAAAATAACACTTTTCACAGATGACAATCTCAGAACATTATAATGATACTGTGAGTGTCATGTCAATTATCACCATTCATCATGATGCACCTACGACGTGCTATTTTTACATTGTTCAGAAGGCGGATCGCAATGTATTATTCTTTACGTTATAAAAAATAAATCGGGTTTAAGGTTTTGTGGTGTTCGCCGGGGAGTTGGATTAGCTTTTTCGGAATCACCCGTTGCATTCATTAGCCGAACATAGCCTTTTAAAGAGTTTAGAACAATTTCTGCCACTATCGTTTTCAGAAATATATACGACTATGATAAACACTGGCAGAAATAAAAATTTCCGCCGGCACAAAAGCAATTTCTCGAGCCATGCCAGCATGCGTCATCAGCAGGCATAAATCCGTTCATGTTACTTTCGCAGTGATATTTTGTCTCGAACTGAACCATATTTGATGTGATGCTGATGTTCCCTAGTGGGGAACCTTTTGTACCGCTGCCTATGCGCATATTCTGACACACGTTTAGAGATATGGGCACCAATAACCTGTACCATTTGCCACCTTCACTAATGCCGCCTTCAGAATCTGGTTTTTCTGGTCATATTGTAGCCGTTACAGATGACTGGTAGCGCACAAATACCCGACTTTGGTGACAACGTCCCAAAATATCACTAACGCGACCAGCCAATAAGCATGATAAGCCATCATATTGAAAAACATTTCTTTACATTGTTGTAACTTTGTCAGATGCCGAATTTCCTACGTTGAAATGGGCGCTTTTAATGTAGTATCTGGATGTCGGCATCTAGACAATGTGGATGACGTGAATGTTTATCGCGCCTCTCAAGCTTTAAACCGACAGTGTTACGAAAACGAGAATGTTACATTTTCGTCTTTCAACTGTTTTACATTTACGGCGCCTTCTTTAAGGAAATGTGTGTGGTATCCATGATATTCCGAAGTATTTTTTTCACAGTTTGGAGCTTTCGATTGACATAAATGCTGACAAAGTAATTTTCAGCAATCCTTCGAGAGCATCAATTTTCACGCTGAGAAAATGTACATTTTGCCACTCACTACATTAAACACAAATTATTTTTATGTTTTCATGCCATGTTGCAATTTTTATCGGCACAACACGACTATGGACGGGTATCTATTTTTTGACAATCTTTAGGAAAATGAAAATATTTATGTTTTCAATATTACACCAGTCTTAAGCCTACATAATAAGTCTCTACTGAGCTCACATATCTTTTCTCGATTTTCAAACAGAGATAGTTTCATAGCAACGTAAACCGCCTATCATTAAAGGCATTTTAAACCGATCTTGAGAAATAGACATCCGGTTAGGCAAACAACAGTGAAGGTGTGAATAACATGTCAGTTTGTTTATCAAGCAAAAACACGTTTGTATTTGCAGATGGCCATGGGGTCTTCAAATACAGGCCTTGTATAACGTAAAAGTCAATCCTGGTGAACAGACCTCTATCATTTGTGAAGTCGTCGGGAACCCACCAGCGTCTCCCAATGATGTGATACTAGTTGATCAGTCTGGATCAGCTGTCACACATACAGATCACTATTTCAGAGGGATGTACCATTCCATAACTAACTTTAGCACTGTTACATTTTATGATGGACTGTCCTACACTTGTAGAGTTGGTGACCAGTCAAAAGAACTGTCAACTTTCGAAACATATGGTAAGGACCACAAGAAATTTAGTGACGATTTCTACCCATCAGAAATACTGAAACAAACATGTGAAATTGCACATCTGTGCCACAACATTAACAGTACAATCATCATTTTCTCATGCATTTAACACTGAAGTTTTCGAGTCATCGTTTTCGAAAATGAACAATCGTCATTTTGAGTAAATATGCACTCGTATTTAGGCCTAATTGTGCCTAAACTATATCCGACGCTTTGAGCTTAGATTATATAAGCTACAGTTACATTTGTTGAATAAAGTGACATGTGTCACAAAGTGAGGCATTGAGGACTTCAAAATTTAACTCCTTCCAAAACCTCTTACACAACTAAGTTTGAGGATAAAGATTGGGAGCATGGAATGTAACCAACCATACAGACGCAGTAACGAATCGATGAACAATGCATTTATTAATTCATTATTATTTATCTAGTCATACATACTTACATCATCCGTCATCCATTAATTCATCCATTCATTCATTTTATCAATTCTTTTTTATTTTAGTATTTTTTAAAGAGCAATCGTCATAGGAAACGTGTTTTATTTTGAATTATTAGATAGGGGAGCAATCATACATAGTCATATAGCAGTCATACATACATACATACATACATACATACATACATACATACATACATACATACATACATACATACATACATACATACATACATACATACATACATACATTCATCCATTCATTCATCCATTCATTCATTTTGTCAATTCTTTATTATTTAGTATTTTTTAAAGAGCAATCATCCTAGGAAACGTGTTTTATTTCGAATTATTATATTTTGAAGCAAAAGGGAACATACGTGATTTAACCTTATATAAAACTTTTACATTCTAAGGGAGAGGAAATTTCGATTGTCCCTATAATAGTGATAACAAAGAACATCACATAACTCTCACTCAACTACAATGTGTGCTAATTTCAGTCTTACCTGAATTTTTACCGAGAAATCGGCCCGAAATTTATCCACGAGCAATAAGAGCTTCTGTCACTTGGAAGAAATGGGAGAACGGTACCGACCTTGGAGATGGACCTGTTGAAGCTTACAAAGTGTACTTCAAAAAGACAACAGATAGCGATTGGACGGCACATCAGCATTTCCCAGTAATCGATCAAGATCAGACAAGTTACACCGCAGACATCATGGGCCTTGATTGGTGTACTAGTCATGATTTTACAGTGACTGTCAAACGACCAGGACCACTTGGGGAAGGCAGCAAGAAAACATTCAGTACAGTAAGCACACTGTGTGATGGTAAGTGCGTTTCATGAGGAAACGTCCCTGTACAGGATCTTGCAAGGTGATTTTGCCTTATCTTTGCAGAACAGAGTCATCAAGGTGCAAAATGAGGCGATATTATGCAGTGATTTGCTTTTCGATTGCTGATGACGTCATTTTATTTATATAATTGGAAGCATTTATAACAGTCACATTGCTGTCAATTCTTACCTATGACAACAATACATCGATTCAGACTATTAGATGCATCAGTTTCCGACGTTTAAAGTTTAATTTTAGTCATTCGATGGTGTTCTCTAATGTCATTTATTGCATAGCGGCTAATAGTCAAAAGACTTAGATAATTGATAACATAAGCTTATTGCACCTCCTCGTATATCAAGCGGTATGATTTTTTTAAATCAATGTCCCATTGTAGCACCTTCAGACGGACCAACAATAACGGGAACAACATCAAGTCATCAAAATGCTCTACAATTTAGCTGGGTGGTGAGTAAGATATATCTTATTGTCAGTGAAGTTTGACGTTTTGGCATTTTAAGTTACTTAACATAAATAATCTTGGAACTGATCCACTGTTGTGCTCTACATTGAGGCCAGAACGATAAATAACAGCATGTAACTGAAAATAGAGGGACTAAATTTAACTTATCACATCTCGCAAAGGATTGTTCAAACGTTTGTAAAGCATTCAGATGAATCTAGCGTCATTATATAAACTTGAAGATGACATAAATTATTAATTTGTAAACATATCCAAACTTACTGGAAAAAACAGAATGCTCCGTTAGTTATTCTGATTATAGATGATATATCTTGATATAGGGTAACTCATCTTGAGCTCAGTAACACAGCATGCATCTTAGAATGTTACTTTCATTGCGTGCTGCCGCATATTCAATGGAAAATGCCGCGTACGACGGGAAATGATGAAATGATGGGTTGTGGGCTAAGACTTTTTCTGTCTAACTCTTTTTCTGAGGTCAAGCACACTGTGTGGCTTTATTACTTTTAATAGGATGAATCATGAAATTATTTAAATTAAGAGGCCTAATTATATAAACGACAATATATAATATTTTGACAGACTTCACTTTTGAAAAACTTGCATAACGCAAATGGTTAAGATCAGTCTGAGAGTAACCTTAGTAATTAATTACGCACATGATTAAAAAAATTACAAACCAGTACTAGTAATTGTATCAGCAGCAGCAGCAACAGTAGTTTTTAGTTTTTCAATGGAACTTTTATTCCAATAATAAAAGTCGTGTACAAAAATACAAAATTGCACTCAGCTGTACACGTCAATCTGGTGCAATCAATAAAATCAAAAGAAATCAAAAAGGTTCAAACTGAGAATCACAAGCAGCGTTCACAGAAAAACACACAGAAGCACTGAGGTTGATACTCCATTGGGTCTTGACGTGGAGACCAAAACGTCGATGACATCACTAGATAACTGGTAGTACAAAATGACATCAGGCGATGAGATGACTACCAAAGCGTACGTGCATCCAGCCTAAGGTGAAAACCAGTATATAGATGACATCAGGTGACAGGTGTTAAAAAGTAGCATCACGTGAGATTGGTCGGACCAATGTTGACAGCTGGACGTCAAGATAATAGGCAGCAATAACGCTAACACAAGCACAGTGGTTAGCCTGAAACAAAGCAAAGTGTATGTCCTCCGACAACTGTCCGAACCATGAAAATGATTCCCGTGAGGAGTACGGTGCCCTGGGTATAGACTCGAAGCTACTCGAGCCTCAGTTATCAGAAGTGTAGCCTAATGCTGTAGAGTGTATGAAGTGTGTTAATACACAGACCTAACAAGCTTACCTCACGAGAGAATATCAGCAATTTTCAGTTTTCCTTCACTAACAGAAGCTAAAACATTGTTCACACACCAAAATCTATCAAAATTCGTGTTCTCGCGGGAGAAACCATGGTAAGCGTATTCATTTAGTATAGGCGAACGTAGACGAGATTTAAAGGCGGCAATAAGGTCACCAGACAGGTGCGGATCATTTTCAGTGATGGCTTTACGACGAGTCATGTTAATAACAAGTTTTGCAATGTTGAAAATAGTTTAAAAGGGCATGGATATTTTTATCCATAACAGTTTTAATAAAAGGTGGGCCAATTACAAACCACCAGTACAAAATCCTACAATTGGGTCCAAGAAGTTGACGAGATAATTTACGCAGTAATTTGAACAAAGAGGTTAGTCGATGACATTCCAGAAAAATGTGAACAAGGTCATCTCTGTTACCACAGAAAACACAATTTGGGGTCTGACTGAAATGACATTGAAACAGGTAGTTACCAGTTGCATAGGCACCGTGCAAAATGCGCCATTGAAGATCACCTTCTAGGACTAGTATAACAGAAACTAAAATTTACCTTCGTGTCTTTTGACAGACCAAGTAATTCCCTCCAAATAGTGTCAGGACGATCACTATGCTTCTTGTGGAAGTCAGACATGATGAGAAATTTATAAATTGCGCCCTTTTCAATTTATAGAGGGGGCAGTTAAGGACAATGTTATTTGTTTCATCGGGGGAGTGTTGGAACGTTAGATTGACATCTTCGGAGAACGAATGTTGTAATTTATCTCTCCATTGTTCAGGAATGGAATTACGTAATGACGTCACGACATTGCTCAAAATCCTACGCGAGTAAATGGGCATTATGTTTGCTATATTATCATGAGATAACCAGTTTCTGGAAAAAGGATCGACAAGGTCACTTATTTTTGTTATCCCAGCATCAATGAGATGATTCGAAAGGGTTGGCTGATCATCAAATACTGAATGCTTGATTTGATCATTAAAAAAGAGAGGTTCTTGGAGAATATTATCCGTTGAGGTGGGATCACCCTTTCGAACAGCCTTGGAAGACTGCCAAGTTTGTAACAGGTCAAGATAAAATGGAGGCGTGGTAACAGGAATACTTGGAATTTTAATAGCAAGAAGTTGTCTACTATAATCAAGTTTGTGGACACGCCTAAAGTAATAATCAGTGAATGAGAATGAAGGGTGATCTAAACCTGAATACAAATATCTTTGTATATATTGTAAGCGGAATGCCTTTGCACTTGCAGGGAGATTAATAAGACCATGGCCTCCCTTTTCGAGAGAAGACCATGGCCTCCCTTTTCGAGAGGAGTGTATAACAGAGTATCAGGCACCCAGTGACGACCTGCTAGAAGAAATCAAGAAGCGCACGTTGAATTTCATTGAGTACATCAGGTGGCGGAATTAGAGAAAAAATGCGATGTAAGATTTTGCTGGCCACGAGCTGGTTAATAACAATTACTCGACCATGGTACGACATTGCAGGGGCATATCTTGACCACCAACTAAGTTTGTTGTTGACTTTTGATATGCAGTCATCCCAATTCTGAATGAAATAGTCAGCAATATTGCCTATGAAAGTACCAAGGATCTTTAAACCGTCACTATTCCATTGAATTTGTAAGGGGTGTCTCTTCTGTTACGCCAAGCACCCACCCACAGCCCTTTGGATTTTCTATAATTAACCCGAGCATTACTAGCATCTTCATAAGTACGCAACCATTTTTCGAGAATACTGAATTCTGAATTATGTGTGATAAAAAGACTGACATCGTCAGCATAGGCAGATAGCTTACATTTGCGCCCATTAGATTTTGGAATCATGATTCCTTGAATATTTCGATCTTCACGAATTTTGTGAAGCAATGGCTCAATAACAATGGCGTAAAGTTGACCAGATAGAGAACACCCTTGTCTAATTCCACGTTCAAAGTGGATTGGAGCAGTAAGAGAGCTGTTGATTCGAACAAGACTTTCCGTTTGAGTGTAAAGCAATTTAATGTGTTTTATGAAATTATCACCAAAGCCAAATGAATGCAAAGTTCTGAAGAGGAAATCATGATGGACCCGATTAAAAGGCTTTTTCTTGATCCAGTGACACAATACCAAGTGGAAGAGTGAATTCGTTATGGTAACTTATGCAGTCTCTGATTAAGTTGATATTATCGAAATTTGACGACCGGAACTGTATAACTTTGATCGATGTGTATGATGTCAGGTAACACACTTTCAAACGAAAAGATAAAGCTTTAGCAAAGATTTTATAGTCTGCACAAAGCAAACTAACCGGCCTCCAGTTACGTAGCAAAGTATTGTCTCCTAACTTGGGAAGTAAAGTCAGAACAGCACGACGACAAGAAGTGGGTAAAATACCATCTGTGAGAGAGGCTTGGGAAACATCATGCAAATCATGACCAATAGTGGACCAAAACGTTTTAAAAAATTCCACTGGTATACCGTCAATTCCAGGTGTTTTACCAGTGGTAACCTGCTTTAAGGCTGAGGACATTTCTTCAAAAGTGATCGGTTCGTCGCACTGTTCAGCTTTAATTTTTGTAAATTATCGAGAAGAGAATCTTGGGCTGCAGTTGAAATGGGTTCCGGGTGGTACAAATGTTGATAAAAGGTACGAGTAAGTGAACGGATTTCATGTTGATTTTCAGTGATGGTCTGATCGTGACGACGCAGCTGATTAAGAGATTTGTGCTGACCTTTATGTTTCTCAAGGGAATAGAAAAAGTTTGTACTGGCATCGGAATCATTAAATTGTTGATAACGTGCTCGAACAGCTGCGCCTTGAGTTTCAATCTTATTTAAGTTATCCAAGATATCTTTCTGTTGCTGATATGTTTTATGAAGTGAAGGGCGTTCAGCAAGCAGGCATTGCAGATTTTGGACGTGATCGTTTAATTCTTTTTTCATATGCTTATTACGGTAGATGTATTGATAGCTGTATTGTTTGCTAATTTCTTTAATTTTTTGTTTGCCAATGTCCCACCAAGATTGAAGTGAAGTGAATCTCTGTTTTTCATTGCGCCATTTCTGCCAAAAAGTCTTGATCAAATTACAGTAGTCTTCATTACTTAAGAAACTAGTGTTGAGACACCAAACAGGATTTTATTTTTAGTGAAATTGGCACAAATATGAAGGGAAACTGGACTGTGATCAGATAAATTGTGACATGAATCAATCGAGACAGATTTGATTTTTGAAGTGAGGGCTTTTGTAATGAAGAAGGTGTCAATCCGTGATTTATTATTATTTCTTTGCCAAGTATAATTACGTGAGGAGGTGTGAACATGACGCCACGCATCTGCAAGTTTTGTGCGATGAACAATATCAGAAAGAAACTTAGAAGAATTCATGTGTGGCTCAGTCTCGGAACCCCTGTCTAAGTTAGGAATGAGCGTACAATTAAAATCTCCCCCCATAATAACTGGATCATCATTAATACTGTTTAAAAACTTTTTAAGCTGAGCGAAGAAACGTAAACGTTCCTCTCCAGAATACGGGGCATAAACATTCACTAAGTGAAATGGCTGTCTACAGTCACGTGGAGATGTAATAAGCGACCTCTAACAACACTACTTTGAGAAATAACATTCACTTGTTTTCTCTTGGGAAAGAGAATAGCGACACCTGCCGAGTTACTAGTTCCGTGAGAAAAATATATTGGTGAACGCCAAATAATTTGCCATTGGGCTTGACTATCAATTGTTGAGTGAGTTTCCTGGAGGAAACAAAAATCGTTATGGTGATCTACATTCAAGTAAGATAAAATTTGATAACGCCTGAGAGAATCGTGACCTCCATTAATATTCCACGTTAAAGTTGAAATACTTGCCATTAAAAGACAAGACAAAAGAATTAAGGCATTAGTGACCATTATTTTAGAGAATAATGTTTACTCTTGGTATACGCATACAGTTTAACTGTCAGCCTATATATTCTTACATTTTGGCTGGCTGTAACATGATCAGATTTGCGCAACTTATGCAATGCTTTAATTAGAAGTCTTAAATCTGGACAATATTCATAACATCTCTGGACTGGCTTTTTTGAACCTTTAATCTACGCTAAAAACTCTAAGAGGCTGCTAAAGCTTAGATCATTGCGATCTGTCAGTTCAGAAGTATCAGAAACTTCAGATGTCATAGAAATACTATCGGCGTCATCACCTCTTCGTCTCCGTCAATATCAGAATCTTGGCTGAGAATAATAGAATCCCACACCCCAACGGTTGGGATGGAATGTCTCACACGAGTTCGGGAATTCTGTCTCACACGAGCCGAAGGCGAGTGTGAGACAGAATTCCCCAACGAGTGTGAGACATTCCATCCCAACCCGTTGGGGTGTGGGATTATTTTTCTCACGTCCCTCCAATATCTTTAGAAAATTGCATTTTATTGTGGTAGGTTTATACTATCAAAAACCAGCACCCGATTGCTCTTGTTTCATTTGTATCATTCCGCACAGAAAAATGAAGTTCCTTTCATTGATGAGCATATCAAACACGTTAACATGTATATTACCGATATGGCAATTTTGTTTTGTTGGTCAGCCACAAAATTCTCCAGGTCATCTGAGGAAAATATTGCAAAACAGCTCTTGTGGCCCTCTTTTGATGACATTGCGGTGAAAGCTGTCGTCTGCTATAGCCTCGTGTATAAATGGCTCGCTCATCGAAGTCTTTCGCTAACTGTGTCGCTGTCAAGTCAGTTCTTCTCCAGAAAATATGTCGACGAGCGTAAACAGCCGATAGGTTTGTAATGGCCTGAATTCTCCCGTTACAACATAAAAGCGGTCACTCTCCGTGTATTTGTTGCCGACGCCACGCTGACCGTACTCAAATCTAGAACAACCTGTTCACTCTGCGGTTCAGTCGTCTGTCCGCTATAGTGCCAGTTGAACATTACGCGATGTTCTATTCATCAAATAATTCGTACAGAGAACTGGGCGCTGAGCAGAATCGACCAATCAACATACGTTTCACATACAAGGTGTTCGGTCGCGCAACAATACAGAGTGTGAGAACAAATTGATCTCACACTGTGTTCTCACACTCCCAGCGCACTGGGGACGTGAGAACATCGAATCTATTACCAGTTTGACCGGAGTTGTCTGGGATAATGGAAATCAGAGTCTGAATGCATCCCTCCAGTATTAACACCAGAGAAAGGCGTCTCTGGAAAATCAAGGGATTGAGAAAAACCAACTGAGGAAGAAGAAGAAGGGGAAGGAGCAAAAGGAAGAGAGGGAGAGGAAGGGAAAGAGGAAGGGGAAGGAGAAGCAGGGGTTCGTACCCTGTCTTCAACAGCAACACCAACATCTGCGGACTCTGTGTCATCAACATTTGTGTTCTTACTATTGGCCCTTCCTTCACTTGTTTCATCGTTAACACCTTCATTGCTATTGTCATTAGTATTGATTATCTCCTCATTGATTACATCATTTGCATCGCCTATTTCCATATCATTAGTATTTTGAACTTTAACCTGCTCATCAACACCTTGCTCCTCAACAATTACCTCATCGATGATATTATCAGTAGCAGCTGAAGAAATTTCTGCATTTAATGCATTGTTATGCGACTCTTTGTTCTGACTGTTGCTATTTTCGTTTCTTGATGAGCCTGAGTTTCATGAGCTGCATTTGTAGAAACATTTCCTGATTGATTTTCAACAACGTGCAAAACACCGGGCTGACCAGGACAATTTCTACGAATGTGGCCTTTCATACCACAAGCGAAGCATCTCATTTCATCAAGAGAAATGTAAATTGGATACAAATGATCTTGATATTTGACCTGTATTAGCCCGTTGATGTTGTCATTATGTAATAAAATGTGAATTTGCCGTCTGAATGACTTGACATGTTTCAAGGCAGGATCTTTACAACCAAGGGAATGACTCGCATATGTCCAACTACTCTTCCTAGTTTCCACAATTCTTCCTCTAGTTTTTCATCAGGGATAAATGGGGGCACATTAGATAAAATAACTTTGGAGGCAGGTTTGAGCATGTGTTCAACCTGGACGAATTCATTGTCAAGCACTAATTGGCGTTCAACGACAGACTCTACGTGTTCTAATTTAGCAAGATACACAACCACTGAACAATTCATTCGTGAAGCTGCAATAATATTTTCAGCCCCAACAATCTTTGAAATTTCAGACACATAGTTTTCTACTGGCACACCTTCGACATTGTTGCACCTCACAGCATGTTTACGGGTAGGTGCCTGAATGGATTGTCGACCTGGGTAGCCATATTGCGTACCCACAGTGGCCGGGAAGGGGAAAGATAAAATCCACCCCAATCCAGCCAATCGAGCTTTAAAAACCTCAAAAACTACGCAAAACTGAAAGTATCAATTACTCATGAAGTAAATATACCAGTAGAGTTGATCAATAACGCTGAATGATGAGAATACAACACAAAATTCAGGAGCCCATCTACCACACGTCCGCACGGAGTAGTAGTAGTAGTAGTAGTAGTAATAGTAGTAATAGTAGTAGTAGTAGTAGTAGTAGTAGTAGTAGTAGTAGTATTTTATAGGTTATAGTTTTTAACACATTTATTTTACAGGGGTCCCTACTTACGTGCTAGAGCTAAAAGGAATTTTTGACATTGCCATTAAGCAATATAAATATAAGAAAAAGGGAAAAGATCACTACAAAATTTCAGTCGGCATTAAAGAGAAAACTTCATAAATAACAAAAGTAAACATCATCAAAGGGTCGTATCTTAAACTGATCACTTGTCGTCGAACTACCACGAATAGGCATTATTATGTAATGATCTGCTGTGGACACGAAACACGAATTACTGAACTATAGTTCAATGATCTGCTGTGGACACGAAACACGAATTACTGAACTATAGTTCATGAAGGAGCGTTCAGATTTACAAAATTTATGTATTTTTGTTGATTATCCGGAAGCCCAGAATACAGTCAGTAGATTTTCTGTAAATCTCTCATGTTTTGACTTGCCTGCATAAACACATTTCAAAAAAGTAAACTCAAATGATGAAAAGATAATGTGCTGTATTTATGAGAAAAGTAAATGACAATTTACTACACAGGAACATTTCAACTCAAAACTCTAGGTTCTGATAGAACCCTACCTAAAGTTTCTGTACACTCAATATATATTGTGTGCTACTTGTTCTGCAATTAGGTACTCGTTAGTTGTTGTCTACACATAACGAATCTACGTAACTGTTAATTCAGCATTTGATTGCTGCAACTACATTTTGCCCCGCCACAATCTGGTGCCAAAACCCGGGAGAGAAGGACTAAAGAAGACGATGTAAAGACTTGTTACCCGCCCGACTTGAAGAAGACTTTGAAGAACTACCGACCAAAGAAGTCGAAAAACAACACATCGTGTAAAGGTATCAAAATATTGGTGAAATTCAGAGTATAGTGCACATTCTTTAATAACAATAGGGCTTTTGATTAACTATAATTCTGGAAAAGTATTCCGCATTTTGTTATGAATTGAATACTTGCCACTTCTCAATCGTTGGATTCTAAAGTATTGACCTATTGACCTAATTCTCAGATAATGCCTCATCGACTTCTTTGCCATTTGTGTCTTTGATATTTCTTGACATATACAAGTAATGCGAATTTCTTACTTTGAAAAATGTATGCGGATAGTATTTCATCGACAATTTTCCTCGTATTAATGAAATTAGCATTTATGTACACTGGAAGTGTTTCTTGTAGCAATGACCAATAAGCTTATAAATTTCATAATCCGCTGGAAATGGATACGACAGACCATGTTATTTTCTGTTATTTTTATACTCCATTTTAAATAAAATGTAGTTATATAATTCCGTTGAATACACAGATATTCAAAATGTGATATTTAGTGTTACTTTATAAAGCAACATTCAGTTGCATTGTATATTTTCATATTAATTTTACATTGGGACATTCAGTGATATTTTACATTTTAAGGCTCGGTGTCAATTTAAGTTTAGTAAGATTGAATTTGATGGGTTGCATTCTGTAAATTTCTCTTTTTTGCATAGGGAGAAAGTAGTTTCAAGGAATATTGCGGAGTTCCAATTAAGTATTGACTAATTATCTGCTATATTTGCAGTCAAAGGACAATATCAGTTCTTAACTGTTGGTTATTATTGACATTCATTAAAATAATCATACTATAAGCAAAACATAGTGTCTTTTCACTTCATTCTGTTATAGTAGTTCTCGACTCGAAATTGAAAGACTGGAACTTTTGCAAACACTTTCCGTAAGAAAATTTAAATTCACTTTCGAACTGAAGACTAAAAATCAAAGGTAAAGTACATAATTATTTTTGTCTAACAAAAACAAAATACCGAGTATTTAGTGACTCTTGATGTCCAAAGTAACGACCTCTTTGTGTTAACTATCAGAAAGAAAATACAATTCGAGATTTCAACAAAAATAAAGTGATGACACTGCATGAAAACCCAATAATACAGATAAATTCACATTAATGAGTTGCCTGTATTATAGTTTAATACACGTGAATTCACATGAATCCACATGAATACAGGCTTGCTGAATACAAAAAATGGATTCATGAATGTATTCATCTGTATATGCACTCTTCAGCTAAAATACAGCCAATAATCCATGTTAATACAGTAAGTATTATAGGGTTTTTATGCAGTGATGAAAAGTTTAGTTACTCCATGAATTTCAAAGTGAGCCCCTACAAGAGAAAATGTATTTCAAAGGTTTTAGAGCAAGAATTTCTATTCCGAAGAACATTCTACCTTATGTTTCTTTTTGAACTTGAATTTCAAGCGGATTTAGTACGTGACTCTTAACCAATTGTTCTTTAAAGAGTGCCTCCGATAAAATCTCGTTCTCGGTCATACAACGTGCGGCGTAATATTTATACAGTTCGTGTAAACAAGCTTTTTTATCAGTGTTCCTAAAGTAGTATGTCGTTAGGAACCACTTTAAATGAAATTAATTGATACATCGCCATTCAGGAGGCTAAAACTTTAAAAAGTTTATTTTAAATTTCGTCAGTTACCAGTGACGTCAAGCTTCTTGAGACTAGCAAACGCCATGAAAATTGGCGATAAATTTGTGTGGGGCGGAAAGAGTAAGCAGGTGCTTTGGTCCCGTAAATTTAAAGCTGCTTGCAGTTTTAATTGACAATAACTTCTTTCTGACGCCGTCTCTCGAATGTTGATCCGGTGATTTTCCTAAAAGGCAAGCCTAGGAGCGGCCGTGTAACCAACTTTTCATATCTTTAGTCTTCTTTGATCGTGAGAAGCTATAGAAGAGGCTATTTTATTAACAAAAGGAAATTATCGAAGTTTTCCATGGCCGATTTCATTGCCTCATTTGACCGAGAATCTGTACAACAGTTTTCTTTGTTTGATACATATATTTAAGATAAGCTTAGTAAAAATGCGAGCCTAAAATAAAAACGTCTTTGGCCAAAATTACTACATCCTGTACGTTGCAATTAAGTTTTGTCGTGTATAAAATATGATTGCCACTTAAGGAGTGCTAATAGTCTACTTGAAAAGCTTTCTCATAATTTCGAATGCAAGACTTACACGACAATCATCAACCATGTGTACTCTTCATCGTAGGTTGATTTCGTGCTTCACAATTTCATTGACAGGTACGTTGGACAACACCCGATATTCATGTGTACAGCCGTGTGTATAATAACATGGATTTCTAATCTAGCCTAAACTTCTGTACTTGGTAACGTTGCGAGTTTGGCTCCCGTAAAAGTCCGCAGTCATTTACTATCATGTCTGTCGATGCTCGATGACTGGCCGCTCCGTTACAAACAGTGAAAAATGTAGTCGCAAATCAACAAAGTTTCCTTGACAATTGCGACAAAAATCTTTGGAGATGAGCAATCAGGCCTGGGATCGACGTATCCCGTAGTCTACTAAAGTACATTCCTATGGTGGCTTAATGAGGCGACAGGTGTTATATTTTTTTTCATACCTGTATTTTTTTCCATGCCTGTATTTTTTTTTCGTATATGTCATTTTCATTTCATGCCTGTAATTTTTTTGTTCATGTCTGCAATTTTTATTTCATGCCTATAATTTTTTCATGCCTTTTACTTGCAACGTGTCCTTTCTGGTTTAAGCTTGCAGTCTGGAGTGACACGAGACCTCGTGCTCTATCAGAAAGTCATTCGCCACCTTCATGACAGTAGCCAATAATACACCCACAAGTGTTTCCTCCGAAACTTCTGACCAATCGCTAGTCAGTAAATTCCCGCCTTTGGTTTATTCAATTTGTAGCAAACAATCATACAGTGGCCCCCGCAGGCCCGTAAACGGCTACATTCGCCGCTGCCGACAAAACAATATTTTAATGCTTTACTGTGAAGCGCTATAAAATATTAAATTTAATCTCTTATAACTCGGCATCAACCATTCGATTATAACATTGCTCCGTTAGTAGCCGCTTCAAAGGCAGACATGGCTGAAATGATAAACAAGAACATAGCCTCTTAATAATAGACTAGAAATATCACCGTGACTACGTAGGTAATAGTTTCCTCATGCCATTGTGTAGATTTATTTCAGGTAAATAAAGAAGTAGATAAATATTTTCTCATGTGCTATCAAATATTTGCTGAATAGATTTTATTTTGTATTTCTGTCACATTGAAGATATAGTGAGAAATATCACAGAGCAGAATCTTTTCAGTATATAGATTTTAAATCTGGAAATCAAGCCATTAATGTACATAATAACTCTAAGTGGGTTTACCTATTAACGTACCAAAATATCGGGAAGACCTATACCTATACAAAAGATGCATACTCTAAAATATAAGCATGAGTGCTTCAGCTACGGCGATAAAGCGCCATGTTCGTAAGTACTGAGTCCTTCAATGTAGTCATGAACAGTCCGGGTCATCTCCAAAAATTCGCGACTCATTATGATAATGTATTCCGGCATTCAGCCAATCATCGACCAGATTACATCATTAATAAAGTACAGGTCTCGCTGGGTCACAAATTACCCACCAAGTGTGATCGGCAGTTTTGGGCCGCTTATTAAGCCCCTGTCTTGTGAATTTCGACGAATTTCGACAGTCAACATAATCCACGTGTTCTGCAGAAGGTCATGTCCAACAAGGAGTCCGATTAGTGAACAAATATTATAAATATTGACGATTCATTTCTACACCCCAGTTTATCGATTTCGCTCAAGTACCGAGAATCATTTTGTGGATGTTCATCATCTCTATTAGAAATACTGTTATAAAGGTTATTTGTGTAGGTACGCGTATAATATTTTGCAAGAAAGAAGAGCAATGTCAGAGCTTTAAAAACGATACCTGTTTTGTAGTTGTCAAACGCAGACTACAAATGGTACGCGATTTTGAAAATGTGTTGAAAGAGTGGCCACACAACTGTTCCCCATACGGTAGAATTTGTATCGCTGCCATCTCCGATACAAATGGGGTATTCTGAACGATCTGTGTAGGTACACGATTTATATTTCGCAGGACTTATAGCCAGAGTCTAGGAATCACAGCAATGTACGGGGTTTGGTTGTCTTAGCCAGAATAAAACTGGTACGCGATTTTGAAATTGTGTTTTGACAGAGTGGCTACACAACTGTTCGGCATTATGACAGAATACGGCGCGGGAGTTCGACACAGTATGGCGTACGTAACGAAGGACGCATGTGGAGGTTGCCAGGAAATACAATTTTACTGATGGCGCGCTGGCCGCTGATTGGCTAATGAGAGGGGGGAAATATTATGGTATAGCGTCTCCAATTTTGGAAGTGACCCGGACTGATGAACCATACGGACATTTCTCATGTGTCAATGACCCTTTGACCTAGAACCGGGAACGAAGTTTGTCTTGCAGGATTACCAATCAAATTTTCAGACATAGTTAAAGGTGCAGTGTTTTTAACCTGAAAATATTACACAAAATCGCTACAATGTCTACGTCACGAAAAAAAACTATTGTGCCCTGTAGACGTATAACAGTCCCAAGAGGCCAAAGTTCAACCTAAACAACTTTCCCATAATTTCCCTTTAAAAACCATTACACATACACAGCAAACACTAACAATGAACGACGTGCTTCTCCACTGGTCGATTGTGTGTCTTGCAACTACATTGGCAGGTATGTACATCCAAACATAACATTAAAGATTCTATAACTTTACACTCGTAGATATAATCTACACATATTGAGAATTGGGCCCGTATTGATTGCTGAACAGAAAGAAAATTTTCGTGCTCTACAGTTGGGCACACAATTGTTGGTCGGCGTACAAATTCGTATCAAAAGATTAGACAATACTGTCGGTAGGTACTACATTATTGCTGTGGCTAAACCAATAGTCAGGTTACCTTCATGGCTTTGCAAGCTGCCTTCAGGTTTGTCAGTTTGCTATGAGGAAGTAAAGCTGTTTCATTGCTTCCCTAATAATAACCTTTTCAAGAGGCAGGATATTATCTGTAATAGGTAATATGAAAGTTTCAAAAACATTGTTAACTTTCGTTGTTATCGATTGAATTGAGATATTCGTGCCATTTATTAAGAGATGCTGCCATGTTAAATTTCGAGATTTTTATTTGTAGCAGGTAGTGTGAGTGAATTTTCTGCAATACGTTTGTTTAGAGTTTTGTCGACATTAAGTACAAAAGAGTTGTGAGGAACTACAATGCTGCTGATTTTTTTCAATTTATTGAGCCAGCAGACTTTGCCGGCATATTAACCGAAACTGAACTAAAGTGTACTGCTATAAGAGAATGCTGGAACGGAAAGAGAAACGAATTTAATGCAGTGGATGTTTCTATTACGCTGAGGCATCGTTATCGGTAACGCCAAGCTTTCATAAATGTAGTATGAGTTTAGTGCAAACAATAAAGGCGATTTTATACGAGAAGGTCTATTATGTTTTCGGTAGAACCGTCATTGCTGAGGCATCGCTTTCTTATCAGCTAAGTACGGCAACCGAGGAGGCTCATGTAATAATTTGTACAGTTACTCAACATCATAAAATGGACTTTTTCTAGCTTTCCTTTCTACTTTATTTTGAATTGCATTCCCATCGTAAATTTATTTGCGTTTCGTTATTAAACTAACTTAATGTTTTAATTAGTGCAAGATACGAGGTAAGTTTGTATTTATTTATGCAAATGCTATTAATAAGCATTGTTTCGGTATTGAAATTTTATGCTTTTGATTCTTCATCAATGGTGAATATTCATGTACCCCGCATCTTCCATTGTAATAATTATTATGGCGATTTTGGACACAATGTTTCCTTTTATTAATCTTTTGAAATTAAATTCAAATTCTTTTTTTTCAGCCTCTCGGTCTAATTGTAATTTTGATTTTTGAAATTAAATTTATATCATTTGTATTAAAAATTCATTTTTTCTTAAATCAGATTTTCCTTTTGATATTGTGCTGATTTTCATTTTGATTTTATCTTTCGACTGCATTTTCTTTCATGAGTTTATATTTAAAATAAGTTCATTCCCGTGTTCAACCGTTCGACATATCTCCCGGTGTGATCATAGTCACGTCGTTGGCCAGACAGCAAACTTTTGTTGTTAACTTCGTATGCATTTTGAAAGTTACGTTAACGCTTACGTGAAATCTAACTAAAGGAACCATTTACTGATGTATACTCGCCTGCCATCACGAAAATCGCAATGAAAATGAAAATGATAGTGTATTTGATTTCGCAGATTAAATCGTAAAGAAAAACTAGATTCTAAATAAGAGTGAAATAAATTTTAGAGAAGATAATAAGTAACAGTTGAAATGCAATATCATTTAATAATAATAGTAATAATATCCAGAATACTCGTCAATTGTACAATTTCGAGTGACTTTTTAAAAATTACTTAAGAGCCCTCCTCGGTTCCTGCAGATAAGATCAGACCTTCTTTACTTGGCTGATATTTTAACTGAAAGCGCTAATTTCTACAATGACATCAATTATTTTTCAGGTAAACTCATTTTTAGGCATGACGCCAGGCTTAGGTTTATATAGTAACAAAGACAAGGGACAAGTTAACCTTACCAGCAGAGTTTGAGTTATTCTAACATTAAAATTGAAGGGAATTTTGAACAAAATATAAGTAAATAAAGCAGAAGTACAACCTCTCTCTCAAAACTAATGCTAATAATTTATGGCATCTCTATTCATACTCCACGAGACAAATTTTGCTCTTCCGTCTGTCGGTACGACGGCTTTGTTGCCACTCTCTAAAAATACTCTGCCATCCAAATGCTACTTGCATAATCGATTACCCAAGATTATCTCTATTATCCAGAGATAGCCTCAACCTTGCACGCGGACAATATAAACAGATACATTTTGCTGCCTTCTCTCTCTCTTGAATTTGTCCGCGTTTCTTCGACAAGAAAATCGAATACAAGCTCCTACCCTGACAACAGGGGTTTGACGGGATTTTTCTGATGCAGAACGCCGCTTAAGAGTCTTGTCTGCAGCAAGTTGTGGGGAATTACAATGCTTCTGATTGTTACGATTCATATTTATATTATTGAGCCAAAGGCCTTTGCCTACACATAAACAGAAACTGAAATGAAGCTTAGTTTACTGCTCCAGGATAGAGCCAGACGAGAAAAACATTAACACATATAAAGGATATGCAGTGATGTTTCTATCACGCTCAGGCATCGTTCTACATTGGTTACGTCAGGCTTTCAATAATGATCTTTACGCAAAGGTAGTATGAATTTAGTGCAAAAACTAAAAGGGATTTAATGCTATCAGGTCTATTGTTTTTCAGATAGAACCGTCATTGATTAGGCATCGTTCTTTATCAGTTAAGTACGGCAACCGAGAACGCTCATGAAATCATTTTTTAAGTGGTGACTCAACATCATAAATTGAGTTTTTCTAGCTTTCCGTTCTATTTTTAAATCGATTCGCATTTCCACTGTAACTGTATTAGTCATTCTATAATTAAACTATTGTTAATTTTAACGGCAATTTTAATATGCGGAACAGAATGTGTATATCAAATACAGTTTCTTGCTGCCTCCCCACAGCATGCTAAAGCATACAATTTCAGCATATCAACAAAGCCTGTATGCATCAACATGAAGCGGTATTTGAATTAGAGTCCAGACTGACATTCATATGTCAATAATACATATACATTACACATACACAGGCCGTGTTGACAAGCTGAGAAGCGGAGAGTTCAACATGCTGTAGGGAGTAGAACAAGAACGCAGTTGTACACAGTACACTGAAAAAAAGTACTGTCAGAATTATCAAAGTTAATACAGCTACTGTCCTGCTACTGCCTACGGGTAGGATTACTGTCCTGCATACCAGTAGTGACAAAGATAGCCTAGACTAATGTAGTTGAAGAATAGTTTTTCTCATATGATGCTCATGACGGTGAATTTATACTTCAGTTTCCTTGCCATTTCATCGTTATTTTTAATATATTTGGTATTGATTTACATTCCGACTCGTGTCGAATTTGATTTTGCGCTGGGAAAATGATTGATGTACAGCAATGCATACACATATGCTGATTTTATACTTGTGTCAAATACGTTAAGTATACACGTAAATTAATAAAATGCATAACTACAGTGTACACTTGGTTTGCTAAGATCTGCATTACGTATACTTAATATGTAAAATCAAGTTCATTTCCACATTTTAACCTTGACTTTTCTTCGCATGTGATTACTGTCATGTCGTTGGCTTTTCGTGCGTCTCGAAAGTTATGTTAACGGTTACGTGAAGTCTGACTAGAAGAAACCATTCATCGATGTTCTTGCCTGCCATAGTTATGCTATGACTGTCTAGCCCTGTATGCTCTGTATGCTAGAAATCGCACTTCGAGAACTAAATTATACGAGTGAAATATCGACGATGCGTTATGTCCGTGTGAAACCACGGAGCACAATCGCAGATATCAGCTAACGAGCTCTACTAGAAGCAATCGCTAAAGCAGCTGCAGCAGACTGTACGCTAGCCGGGCACTCTGTACATCGTATGCTTGATGTGATTCATAGCATACTATATGTAAACCTACCCTACCTCTTACAGACTATGCCGTACGTGATGACTAAAAGTCATTTCTGCCGTTTTATAGGGGCCGTTCACTATATGTGTACGGCACCGATAGAGAGCCACTGTCCCGTGGTGCACGCGACTGTGTGTTAACCATTATCACATGCAAAAGCCAAGTTTGTTGTCTCCGAACAAAAAAATACGGGATTTATTCTCTGGTCGTTCAACGTCACGACAAACCCGCGTCTACGATGGCCAAGAGAGTTCTGTAAATTCAAAATTGAAAATTTGAAATGGAAAATGCAAAATTCAATACTTGAAAACGAGGCTTGACAGGCGCCCTCTTGGTCGGATATTTATGATGGCTAGTTTTTCATAACTGTTTTGAGTTCTTCATTAAAGATTGCTTTGTAATTTCATAGTTTCGAGCTCGAGCATTTATGTTCGTGATCTGTGCCATAAATGGTATTAATCTCGCGACCACATAATTACAGCAGCATGTTCGATTTTTGATGATATAATAAAACAGTTTTTTGTTGTCTATAATGGATAAAATACTTTCTTGTAGTCAATATTACGATCTTCGTGGAATGCAAGTTATAGGGATACGACAAACCATCGTTACCCTAACAGAAAAATATGTATTTTTCCACTTGACCACTTTGACCTAATATTGTATATGTCAACCTTATAGTCAGGGAAACAAGTTTTCATAGATATTGTTATAACATAAGTAATATAATAATTATAACACGTAATTTACACTGCCTGCATTCTTCTAATATCTGCTAAATGTGAGTAGTCGACAAATGAACCTTAACTCTGATGATGAATGCAGCAAAATTCATGAAAAGTAATAAGGTCTAGAGTTCGCAAGTTAATTCAATGGCACATTCATTCGGCATCTGTTTTCCGAAAATCAAAGAATATTAAATAGTTCACCCGATATCTCTGTTTTATTTGGCTTAAAACATGTTAAAAAGAGGATGTTTACATGCCATGCCTTGTCGAATATCGTATTTCTTTGTTTGTTTGTTTTTTTTGGTTTCCTATAAAGGTTTATACCCTAACTTTGACAGCATGAAATTAATAACCGCCTTTATACCCTTTGACAGCAAGAAATTATGAAAAGCTCCTTGCATCGGGATACAGACTTGGGAAAGAGCTGCCGATATATCTGTAACTTTTCCAGAATCAACTATCGACTTCATGTAACTACCGTTAACTGAAAACCGTCCTTGATCCTTAGCATCCTTGTGCCAAACTTCAAAGTTTCAGATCAGACTCTGGCCAAGTAAACAGTTTCTCAGCATAGACACTGCCGTTTTATCACATCGGCAGAAAGGAGATCGCTTAATTTTAATGGGAAAAGACTTGTGTCTGGTCCTTGACATTCGTTCAGCAAAAGAGATGCGATGATGCGATATTATTTTTCTATTTTTTCCTTTTTTATTCCTAACAATGCTCTTTTGGCATTATTATTGCATCACTTTTTGTCTTTTATTAGTTGCTGCAAAATACTTCTGATTTCTTTTAGCATTTTCAACATGCAAAATAAGGATTATCAAGGATAACTGTACCGATGAATACGTAAACCAAAAAAACGACTGGACGCGCAGGGCTGTCAGAAATTGTTCGTGCACTATTATTGAAGGGTACCATATAGCCACAAACTGATGACGACAAAGTCAACGTATACAAAACACAGACGCCTTGTTATTGTCGCACTGATTAAATAATAACAATAAATAAAATATGTTTTTACTTCCTTCTAATCGCTTTCACAAATTTCGACTGCTTAGTTTTGTGTCTGCCAAGACCACATTAACTAACAATCCCTTTGCATAAAATGTGTGTGTTGGTCTTCATTTGCTTGATTTTGTGTCAGATGAAGCACAGTGGGAGCCAGGATTGAGGTTAACTGACAAAATGTCCGAACTTCGCTCGCTTACGCTCGCTACGTTCCGACAATTTGGTCAGTTAACCCTAACGCCTGGCCCCACTGTGTTTCATCCGACACAAAACCAAGCAAATGAAGACCTATACACCAAGTTTCAGGCTAAGGGATGCGAAGTTAATGTGATCGTGGCAATAATGTCGTCTCATTCCGTGTACATTATCACATATCTTATATTTATTTATCAAGTTTGTGTAAATGTACAAACTGACCCCGACAGCAATGGCAATCGCAACCCTTTTCAATGCTGCAATTGCAAAGGACGGCATATTATTAAGTAATATACGTCAGCGTACATTGAAATGCAAATAGTTTGATTTCATAATCATAATCATAATCTTTATTTCTTATTTAGCGCATTACCTATTTCAATATCTCAATGCGCTTTACATTAAAACAAACAAAGACTGACAAAATTAGAATAATTTTAAAATGTTCAATAAAAGTAACTGCTGGTAAAACTCAAGAATTGTTTTTTATAAAACCCAGGTATAAAATGATTTAAAAGGGTATAAAACTCATGTATAGATGACTTAATTTCATTTGCATTGTTTCTCCTACAGACTAAAGTTCACACCTTTACAGATTCAGCATACACTAAAAAAGCTTAAAGCTTAAAGCTAGACACGTACTGCGCGCTATATCTTTCCTGTTGCCTTGCTGTTGTGTGTGTATCATTCTTTGTCAAAAAATATATATTTTCAATATACGCTGATTGTGTAAGTCGCACGCCAATATCCATTCTTAACAAGCATTTCTTGGCTATCTTCAATAATTCACTGTAATGTTTCACGCTTTCCTATCTTTTCTCTTAAAAATGCACCATAGCAGAACATGCAATGATGGAAGTGATTGGTTGCAGTCTTCCGATAACTCTTCATTGATAAAGGCAATAGAGAACAAATGGAAAGCCTCAATAAAAAGACTTCAGCAGTCGGATAACTACTTCCCAGCAGAGGGTCATCGAATTGTGCAGCGTGAAACAGTTTTTCATAGTTGTATGGCGACGATTTGCCGTACGCGTACGTACGTACTGCCATGGGGGGTTTCTGGCTGTCGGTAAGGCCTGGACTGACGTGATCAACATTGTGGTGGCACTGGCACACCTTCATGTGTTCATTGGCATATAAGTTGACATTTATAGGCTTTTTTAGGTCTTGTGTGCCACACACGACGGCATAGACATGTCAGCATATGCTTCTCATCAGAGGGTCTATCACCCCTTACCTCCTCCATTTTCTGGGTCAAACAAGCCAATCCTATTTGTCAAAAGACGGAAAATAGGCTATGCATAAAATCCCGTTCCTTACATTTACAGTCGCGTTCCCGACTCGGTTGTGGGTGGAAATGTTTTGTGATGTATTTCACTGGGTAAAACGCTTGATATACAACAGTATACGTAAACTACTATCTTTGTATATTTACAGTATGCGTTCAAAATACGTACATATACTTATAAAATGCAAGCTGCTGAATATACGTAAATATGCGTCAAGTATACATCACGCATATCATTGTCCCACATGGACTGCGTCAGACTCTTTGCAGACGTACGTATATGCTATGTATTCCCCACTGATAGTGTGCGGACAATATAAGTTGATTGTATACTCCTGCATATTCAGGAGTAGGTTAAATTTGCATATTTATTCATGACTCGGTTAAATTTACATATTTATGAAGTTACCGGCTACGTAATGACGCTAGAGAATAAAGCATTAGGTAGACTGCCATGGCCTCCAGTCGCCTTATTTTTCTTGGCAGCAGTTACTGGCCGGCCAAGTAGTTGCTGGAGTCAGCTCTCTCGACTTTGTGTTGTTTGGGAATGGAGACAATAACGCAAAGTCAATCGCAAGGGAGTGACAGATCTATGAATCCCCGTATCAACACGAACAGTAACTTGACCAACGTAGCCAAACCTGCTTTCCAGCTTGATTTAGCTTCTGTTGCTATGGACGGCAGCCACTTTGTACATTAATCATGATTTTGCACAACTTTGCAAAGTACAACAAATCTGCAATCGTATGCAAATACAATTACAAAACATGATTGGCTTGCGAAATACTGGAACTGTCGTTCGAACATACACTGCATGTAAAATTATCACAAGTGCGAACAAGTTTCCTTGTGGAAACATGTGGCCGTGAACGATTCCCAGTTCTTATCATGCATAAATCAATACAAGACAAAGCCTGTGTTCAAAATAAGCTAGGTGACACTAGACTGGCCCCCAGTCGGCTTGCTTTTTGCAGTAGCAATTTAATACTTGCTGGTTAAGGCGTTCACCCCACGAGCTATGGCAACAGCCTACCAATTAGCGTGACAGTCTGCTGAAGTTTATGCCTTCAATTTATTCTGTTATGATACTAAATACCTCACAGACTTGGAGCAAGTCAAAGTGATAAGGAGAACCGAGTCGATGTGCATTTATATTGGCGTCATTTGTCAGCTTTCATCACAGACAAAGAGAAAACTGCTTTCATGAAATGATGAAATATAGAAATCGATCACTTGGATAAGTCTCTTTTCTGTTAACTGTGCATAAAGACACAACAAGTCACGAGGGACCGTGAACAAGCAAAGATCTCTCTTGTCAGGCGCCACACAGAAGATGAAAACATAATGGTGTGCAGAATTTAATTTTCGCAGACCAAATTTTACGATTTTCACTAAACATTCACTCCGCTAATAATACTCAAACCGTACAAAAACTCGGATGAATCATGCTACTGCTCAGCTCAACATAGCAGTTGTAGTTGTTATGGATTTGTACATACATGGAAATTTAACCTGTCTTACACACAGATTTCCATACGAACTTTTGGTGCTATCTCATAGAAATGTTGAAAATTTTAACCTGTCTTACACACAGATTTCCATACGAACTTTTGGTGCTATCTCATAGAAATGTTGAACAAGACGAGGGTTGCAATATTTCTTTCCGTTTGTCCGATTCTCCGGTTGCTGTAAAGATCGTGGGTATTTCCGACGTAAAGGCTAGAACCATGGAGGTCTACCTCCATGCTAGGACTAACCCGTCAGACACCCATTTGCAACTATTCGCTTACTACAACTATTTACACTTGAGTAGTTCTGAACAGAAATTGCCATATCAGGTTAATTTTATCTTTCGTTCGCCGAAAACATGAAATTTTCCAATACCACGGTCGGTGCGAAACATGTATGTTTATGATAGACGCGTTCAAGTTTGCGTACTATATATTTCATATTTAATATATTTGCCGGTATCTATTTTCGTATAAAATCTATAGCAAACTTTTTAGTTGAAACGTAAATTTTAAAAAGTGGGAACGCCACAAACAATATTGTTTTCAGTCTGTCATAACATCGAAGTGATTGTTTTTTGGGCCGAATTGTCAGAGTTAAAGCCGATGTTGAAGTTAGTCAATTTTTGTCACTCGTCCCGAGCAGTTTTACCAAATCATCTTCATGTGACTATAGACGTGGGTTACATCTCAAGTGTAGATAAATGTGAGCGTAATCGATGGAAAGTTTGGTTACTTCGGTAAAATGTGGCCATTTCAGTTTTCTCATCCGAGTACTGGCCAAATGCCATGGGTTGACAATCCTTCCACCGTGACCCTCACTCCGTCTATAGCTGGATGGACCGTGCTGTGCAGCTTCAAATCGATAAGTAAGCTTAACTGGCACGTGTGTTTTTGTATCATCCCTATCTTCTCTAACAGTGCCCGCGTTTTTTTTTCTTGATATTTCTGATATTACAAAGAGAGTAAAGTGAAATATCTAATAGTTCACCGTATATTGCTACGATCTTACGTTGGTCAATCTATCATTGCACACGTCATTCGCACAGGCGTTATGTGGCTGGGTATTTTGTGAAAGCGTAGTTTGTGCTGTGAGTTTATGCTTCGTTCCGACGTTACGTGTGGTAATTAAGGCTACGTGTGTCGGAAAATAGCACAAAAACTAACTTCATAAACTACACTTTCACAAACTACCCAGTCCACATAACGCCTGCACAGTCATTCGCCAGGGTCAATTTTCGATCGCCCACAGTCGTAGTGCAATAGATTAGTTGTCAAATTGTGAAAGTAAATCAGCAAATTATATAGGGTTTATGCTAAAGATGAGGAAGTTTCACAATGAAATCTAAACGAATATTCAAAATATAGGGCGAGTGCCAGTACACGGTATGGGGTATGGCTGTATCAGTATGAAGGTGATGCAGCAAATACTATTAGCCGACAACTCTTGTCTTTGACAACGTTTTATAACACTCTACCATAATCAGAAACATTTCTTCTACATTTGCGATGAGACACAAACATTTATTACCAAGAATTATTCATTTCGGCTGCATTTGTTCGTGTCAGTCTAACCCGCGACTCGCACTCGGTACAGTGACCTCCCGACGGACGCAGATATCCTTGGGTAGCCTAGCCCCCTAGCTAGTCGCTTGGAGTTTTTATTTGGCAATAAAGTTTTTTTTAAGTTATCAAGTCGTCTTTGATCACTGATTCGCAGTTACCATTTCGCCTTCTTACTGTACAAATGTTTACCTCAGTGCCTGCATGAGCGGACCTCCCCTGAGAGCTTATAGGTTTGTGTACCCCAAAGCTTACGCCAAAGTCTGCTGCTTCATGTAATTCACTTTCATTCCAGATTTCACTGGTCTGCATTGGAAATACAAAAAAAATCAGAAAATTAGAATTGAAACAATCAGAGTAACAATGAAATCCGGAAGATTTCACAATGTTTGTGTACTGCAAAATACAAAATCCCACAGCAGTAAAAAGAATGTAAGTTGCTGACCTTTGCAGATAGAAAAAGGCACAAGCTCTCTTAGTGTCTGTGAATACATTGACATTAACATGTCAGCATGCCAGTTAGAAATAGCAGTCATTCAATGGTGAAAATTATTCTGTTCACACTTAGAACAGTTAAACGTCAATACATTTAATTGTATGCAGCAAATAGTAAGGACCTTTCATATCCTGGTTTGTAGACTGCTAGATTATCATCAGTTATCTCATGACAGTTGGAAAAGGTGAAACCAACAATTTGAAAATGGAATTCAAAGTCACGCCTTAATATAGATATAAAAGCTCATGCTATAACCCATATCAATAAAATTGCTTTATTTGGATGGGTATCATGTCATGACAGATTTTCACTAAGACATCTGACAGGGTAGAATTCGAAAGTACAAGGAGGGTAGCATGTGAGAGGCTGAGGGTGGAAAGTATCAGAGGGGAGATGTTTCCTTTCTTGCACGGAAAATTTTGAGAAATTGATGTGTGCAATGGTGCAGTCTGATGCAATCAGAAAAGTGTTTTCAATTTGTTTTTTACTAAGTGAAACTGTTACGCCACCACAACGGGGAGAGTATGGGTGGGGCGTGTCCCCCATCTTGCATCGTAAATTTTGAGAGGTGTTTGCAATCTTATGTTTACTGCGTAAAACTGTTAGAACACCGCAAGGGAGACAAGTATGGGAGGGGGTGTCCCCCTCTTGAACCAAAAATTTTGAGATTTTGAGCAAGCCCCTTGTGGATTTTATTTTTTTATTTTTTGAGTGACCCCTCAGATTCCTCCAACCCCAAGGACTAAATAATGATGGCTACCTTAGCATGGGATACTAAATAGGAAGACTGCACACCATCTTTGTCTAATGACCACCCCATCTAAAATGGTAACTGGTCTTTTTGGGCACCAAGTCGTTTCAGCCTCTAAATTTCCGGCACCAAGTCATTTCGGCACAACAACCCAAGACGTTTCGGCATCCTTGTTTCAATTTTTTTTTTCAAACTATTTAGTAATTGACGGACCTGTCATATTCATAAGCGTGACCTTTGCGTCCTGACCAGTGCTTTACTTTTTATATGTGCATTTCTGTGAATTTTACCGTGCTGTTTCGTCTCCACTTTCAAACGTTTGCCGTGTCGGTGCACGTTTATCGTGTCGGTGCAAGTTTATCGATAGCAAAAGCCACCGCGGTGGCTATTGCTATCGATAAACTTGTGTCACAGATTTGTAAATGATGTGAAGCTCTTTCTTACGGTCTCTTACCATGTCTTACTGTATGTGAATGATGTTCGATAGTTGACACTATACTTTTTAGTACTTGATTTGTAACACTAAGCCCCAGCACAAGTTCCCACAGGAGCCTTGAGCGATGCCGAAACGTCTTGGTCGCAGTGCCAAAACGACTTGGGGCCTGATATTGGGAGGCCGAAACAAATGACGTCACTGTTCTCTCTCATTAATAGGCATAAATAAACACTTGCCGGCATTTTCCGTATAAACGACGAAAATAACACCTGCGAGTGTTAGAATGGCTATTTAGCGTCACACTTATTGGTATGAATTGATGACTGAGACTACAAGCGGCAACAACAGCCGCGCATACAACGAAAAAATTTGTCCGAATTTCAGCTTATTTGTCCGAAAGTCGCGCGCGTGCTGCTATATTAGTAACAAATCGCGATCAACGCTAATTTACACTTCTCAAACTGCATGCTCAACAGTTCATTACATAAACTTACCATGGTCTGTCGTTAAAACACTTCTTCGCTCTCGCTTTCACTCGATGAAAGTGAATCTACGTCACTTTCCGCGGGATCTCTTGCTGAAATGGCGATGTTGACGTCAAAGTCATTCTCTTCAATACGATCGATGTCACCTGGAACCTCAACATCGATGCTATCACCTTGGCCTTGACCACGATCTTCGCTGTCGTCGTCACTGGTACATGTGTGTTGGTCGGCGAGCTCTGCAAAGGTTGGTGAAGTTCTTTCAGGTAATAACAAATCGCTCGACTTGACGCAAGCTCCCATACGCTTTTTATGTTCATAGTAGCCAGACTTTGAAAGGCTTGCCTTACAATAACGACATATTTTCGTAGCATATTTCCTGACGCTGTCAGCCGCCATGTTGAATGTCATACCCATGATTCATTTCGTACTTGCATGTAATGGTGCTTACATGAACTACACAGGGCCGCAGGGGTCATTGCACAGAACTCTGTAATAGCAAATTTTTTCAGGAAAAGGTAGAGACGTTTCCAATATGTTGAAAATACAGTCAGTGTACTTGAAACACAATCATAAGGTGACATTGTTCGTATAATGTTTCTTTTACTGGTCGTACGGATGATGATTTCTGCAACCTTCTCACCCCATGTATAAATAGTCTCTCCCGACCTTTGACTTTTACACCACGTCTTTATTTACACCGGAAGTACTCAGTGGCGTTCAGTACGCGAATGCGATACACCGGGCGCCTGCAACGACGTCAACTTCTTGCTCGCCACAACGCCAACAAGATGGCCAGATTTCATCGACGCACAGAACCAGAAGTTTTGGCAGAAGTGCTTCACAATCAGTACGACCCATTCGATTCGTCGTCATCAGCATCGCCATCGCCATTGATAAATAGAAGATCAACGATCTCTACCATAACTAGAAACAATGCAGTTGTCAACAGTCAAACGAGCACCCCGGCAAGCACAGATAATCCCAACGGTGGTATGAGATCTGTGCTGAATGCTGTCAACCGTATGCATGACAAGTTCGTTTCTACATCGGATCAAACGAAAGACGAGTTGCTGAAGAAACTTGAAAATCTTGAAGCGGAGGTGAAGTCGTTGAGAGAGAATAGACAGGTCTACCGTGACGGTAGCCAAGACACCAGAAGACCCAGACTGGACGCCATCATATTTGTAAGTCAAGTAGCAATTGTCTCAGTGTTTGTTCACCTGGCCCATATCCGGTCCAATGCATATCTGGCCGGAGACTCTGCATGTGTCTGTGGGGTTATGCATAGGATATTCTGCCAGACTGCCTCCTTAGTCATTATTTTGTGTGTTTGATCATAGTGGTGAACCATAGAGGCACTGAAGCCCTTTCTTTCTACCTCCATGGGTGGGCATAGCACTTCTTTCTACATGTGTTTGTCTTCTCGGCCATCTTGAAAAATGCTTTTGGTTGTGGGAAATGCAAAGGTGAACTAGAGGGGCCAAGTATTTTGCACATCACCCTACAACCACACGCATTTTCCAAGATGGCAGAGAATGCAACAGAAAAGTGTGCCTTGCACCTGCATGGTTCTGCTTTATTGCGTGAGTGATTGCATCAAAAACCTATCAACAATCAATTATTGATTGACATACCCAAACAAAAAACAAACAAACCAGCTTTGTTCACAGATTTAAAGATAAAACACACCTCTTTATCGCTATTATTGTATCTACAAATCAAAGGCCAACAATCGAACAAAATATAAACAAACAACCAACCAAACAAACAAACAAGGAGACAGATTTTCCGGTAGGTTTACCCTAGATTGGTCATTATAGATGATGTGAAATGTTTGACCGTGAAAGTGTAGTGGCATATGCATTTCTATTGTTTACATCTGTTTACAGCCCGGTCTTGTACAAACAATAGGCAGTAACATGTCTGAATGGCACAATGTGATTTGCTCCAACAAAAAATTGTTGGAGTCAGCAAGACACACAGCCCACAGTCTACAAGTGTTGGGGATTGAGATATGGAGCACCCCTATGCTAATGTGTCTTACATTCTAGTATAAGCTTCGAGGCGGAAATACTGTTTCCATGTTAACTAACCATGAATTAGTTTCACTGTGGTACAACCAATAGTATCACAATCACTTCCTTGTCGACCTTGTAGTGGTAGTCATTATGAAGCATCTGGAATAGATGTGGTTGGCCCATGGATGTAAAAAATACTCTAAGGTTGGCCATACCTTGATTTTTACCTTTATGACACCTTTTGGTAGCAAAACTATCACAATGGTGACACCCATATCGTCCTTAATCCATAGTTGGAAGCAGGTCATGATTAACAGTTTGTCCATGGAGGTAGGCTACCTCCATGGTTTGTCCACTAATTTCTGATGGGCACATGTATTGTTATTTGACCACACTGTACTTTGTTTTGCCTTCCAGCGACATGTGAAACGCCTTTATTCAAGCCTTGAAGATTCATTTGACACAACAGATGAGTAAGTTTATTTCTACTTTTTTAAATCTGTGCACTTGTGAAGTAATGTCTAAGAAAAAGGGCATATTTTTGTCCTATGTAACACATGTACATATGCAAATTGTGAAAACAGCAGTGTTTTGGCAAAGAATATACGTGTACACATCTTTGTCTTCATCAGTTCACATATTTCATCATGTCTTCTGTTTTTTTCTCAGACTGAACTATCTTGAGATTCCAGTAAATTCGAACATCATTCAAATACCCCCTTGCACTCACTCGCTAGCTTTATAAACCATAAAAATTGATTCTGTGATTCATTTACAGATTAAAAAGTGTCCGCAACCAGACCGTGTTTAGATGATGGTAGAGCAGTTGAAAGCCAAGTACAGTGAAGAGTACACTGGTGACCAAATTGAACGTAAGTATTGTCAAATTTATATGAATTTTGAAGAAGCTGTCATAACTTGCAATAAGATTACATCCTGTGAAACACTTTGAGAATTAGCTGCATGCTTTTAGTGATTTTTTATTTTCATTGCAATCACAGGGTTTTTAATTCGGCGCTAAAGATATCTTTACTATAGTAGATATGGGAAAATGTTTAAATTGGCGGCATCCAAAGCTAAAAAAGATGCTAGATAAAAAGAATTGTTTTACAGTAATATATGCCCATTATTTTAAAGCTCCACCGGTTGTGGTATTTGTTGAGTATTTATGTTCTGCGATTCAACCATAGTTTTAAGCTCACATTGTATATGTACCAGGTATACATACCAAAGAGATCTTGTGTCGTAAGTTAGCAGCGTCTGTATGTATGTATGTTCGTCTGAGTGTACAAGTACACTCAGGGGTGGAGATTTGAATTTGTTCAAATGAATGTGTCTATGTCAAAAATATGCAAATGAGGTAAAGGGGCAAATCCCACAAATTGCTAAAACTCCGTGACCATATGTCAGATTTGGTTGAAACTTTGTATGTAGGTCCTTCAAGGTGATTGTGGTTAGATTGTTCAAATTGTGGCAGTTTTTATTGTTGTATTTTTGGGGCAATTTTTACCAGTTTTGATTAGAATATCTTCTCTGAAACCGCTCGTCCCATTGCCTTGAAACTTGTTATGCATGATCCAAGCATAGACTTGTGTCAGATTTTTTCAAATTGTTGTGAAATTGTGATATATGCATTTTAATTTCGGCATTTTTAGTAAAAAAAAATATTTTTTGCTGAATAAACTATTGTGATTGCCTTTCAAACTTGGTATTCATGTACCTAGGGGCAACCTTACTTGACTGTCTCCATATTGTGGTGAACTTTTTATATTTGTATTGTTTTGGCATTTTCCCCATTTTTGGTCAAAAAATCATTTTCTCTTAAATCGCTTGTCCAATTGCTTTGGAACTTGGTATGTATGTTCTTCGGGGTAAACTTTGTGAGCCAAATTAGCCAAGTGTCATTGACGCTATGTTTTAGTGATATTCCAAAAGAAGTGCATTTTTGAAAGCTGGTAACTAGTCTGAATAGCATTTATGTGTGTTAAGTTGACATTGTTATCACTGAAATCTGACTTTCAGTCCAGACTTTTTAAACAAGAACAGCAATTATTTACAGAAAGACAGGGGGCAATATTCCTTTAGGAAGAAGCAACAAATGGTAGTCACTTCTCGGAGACAAAAATTTATAACAAAAAATTTGAAATTCCATGCAGTCTACCCTTCCAGTCTAGAAACAATGGTTTCATCCCAGAAATTTCACACTTGCTTCATGAAAAAATTGTTAGTGATTAAATTTGTCATTATAATCAATCGTGCATACCATGAAACTCCAATAGCAAGTTCTGTATAGCTTGAAATATATTGTGCTTTCCCACGTGAAATCTAACAACATTTTTTTCCATTTCAACTATTTCCACAAATGACAACAGCTAGTTTTGAGCATTGGTATCATGCTTGCATTAGCTTTACACAACAAATTTATGGAAACAATTTGTTGTTCTTCTTATGTACAACAGGTTATTATTAGTCCAATTGACTAGATAGAATTCCCTTCTCTTATTTAGTTGCTGTTTTCATGAAATGGCAGACAGAGCGACGAAAATACTTATGCAGCTTGGAGAAAAAAAAAGAGAGGGTGGCACAGTATACTATGGCTAACAAACTTAGATCAAGGAGACGAAGGGTTAATTATACATTGGAACAGTTTTGAATATGCTAATTGACATATGTGTTTGTCATCTGTACATTCACAGTATATAAACCCAATGAAAACAACCAAAACAGCTGCGCTTCTTACTCTGGCAACTGGTCTGCCTGTCAAATATGCAGCGTATTTGGGGAAATATCCTTATTAGAGAAGTACAAAATTTATCTATAAGGATATTTAAGGTTTTACTTGTATAAAAAAAATTGGGTAGGCCTAAGAAATACAATATGAAATGATGAGACTGTTTTTGTGTTACATACATACAGTATGCAGCAGTTGAAATTATTGTCATATTTTTTGCTATTGAACAAACCCCAAGGCAGACCAGTTTCAGAGACTGATCACTGCTAAGGTCTATTCAAAAAGTCTTTCAAGGAAAGTCTTTCAAAACACCTATCTTTTTGGGGTCAAATTTTTAAAGCATGAGTACAAAAGGCACCTTTCTAATCAGGACAATTCTTTAATACTGTTTTTTTCCAAACAAAATTTTTTAAATTTCATACTGAAAAGATTTAACCGATGGATGTAAACACTCCTGCAATTTTATTATTGTTCATAGTTTTGTATTTTGTATAAACCACACTATCTTGTTTTTCACCAGGAATTGATTTAGATGTGTAGTTGTTCTGCTTACCAGCACATCCAGCATGTATATCTAAGTGTACTGTTATTGTATGTGATAAATTTTAATCCAGTTTCATTTGTCAACAATATTAGTGCCTGACTAACATACAAATGTACATTCTGTGGTCACAAGATGAACTATGAACATGCTTTAGGCTATAAAACGAGAGCTATTTTCGGAACACAAATCAAATACTGTAAAAATCACCCCCCGAGTTACATATACTGTCCCTTTAAAGGCCCATGAGCTTCAACTCTGCAAAATTTCACCAACCTTGAGGTACCTCCAATTTCCGCAGATATTCACTGCAATTTGTAAATTGATCGTTATAGTTATTAATTATGCCTCAACAACATTTCCTTGTGGCCGAATAGGCAAGAAATTGACATATTTTTGTTCATTTAAATTTCCTGCCATTTTTAAAACCCTGCCATGTTATGTGAAAAATGGAGAATTTTCTTCAAAGTTGAGTGAATCCCTTTCCCATCCTTTCAGTTGGTTGCACCATGTTATATTTGTAAAGATTCAAATGTGTACATGCAGCATTCGCGCTGTTTATCATGTAGTTGTATGGAGGCAGCCATAGTTGGGTGCAACACCTGTTAATTATTTGTCTTACTGAAACTTACCAGCTTAGTCCCACGCAGTGGATAGTTATATTTGAGTAAACATCTCTGAGTAAGAACATTTCTATGAACTAATTTAAATCTAGATAAAAATCATGCAAATAATGCCAAAAGTTGAAGCTCATGTGCCTTTAAACTGTAGTTTTAACAGAAATAGTGCCACTCACCAACTTCATTCTATCATCCTGCTCTATTTCTCAGTAATAAATTGTGGTTATCTACCAACTGTGAGCCTCTTGATCCAGTATTTGATACGAGTTTTCTCCTATATTAATACTATATTTTTGATTTTTATTACAGTTATTACAGAGTCGTGGAAAGATGGTACAGGAAGATGAAAAACGCTTGTGGGGAAAAGTGTTGGAGGCAGGAGACCAGCTTATGTCTGATGAGGAGGATGGTCCGGATGGGTTGATAATTCGATCTCCTGGATTTCGATCACAAATATTGAACGATCTTATTGTTAAATTAGATAACAGAATGGCTGAAAATCTGCCAACCTTGAAGTTAAAGAGGATTGGTGGGCCACCATGTGGTAGGGATCCACCAAAAAAATGTCACAAGGATTTGTTGAATGAGGCTAGACTTTGAGTTGGACACTTAGTAACTCTATTTTGTAACATCATTGTTTTCAGAGACACAGTCATGTAATTCTTATGTAGGTTTTTTTTGAAATATACACACGGACACAATTTTTCTTAAATTATTCATTTAAATAACCAGCCATGTCATTTTTACAAGGATTTTTACACATTTACATTTTTACTTTGCAATATGACACAGCAGTGTGTCCAATACTGATAACTTTACTTCACAAAGGTTTGGAGACTGTGTATGTAACAAAATGACTTTATTATGATAACATGATGGCGCACCTGACAAAAGTATTTATCAGATACAGTCATTTACAGCTGTCATTTTACTGAAAGCCTTGCAACTTTTTTTGTAACTTTTATTATTCATGAAGTATTTTTAATTTTTAATAAAAAGTCCTTTGTGAAGAATATCACAAGGATATTGTTGTTATCAATATGGTTGTATGTGAGTAGAGATTTGTATTGGTGTGTGATCTGAGAATGTAGATTGGCATGTTTTATGTTTATGTTTTGTTTGCTACTCTATCACATGACAACATTATATTTACGACTGAATTTTGGTCACTTAAATGTCATACAACATTGACTTCTACATACTTGAAAAAAATATTTGCAATGATAAATGCGGAAGTACAAGCTCAAATAATGGCAATCTGAGTATAAAAGGGCAAAGCCAAATCCTAGCTATGGATGATGACCCAGTAGTGTGACCCATTCAGTGACTTATGCAAATAGTTGACCCTAATGAAGACATAACTGATGCTAATTTCTGGGATGGTTTGCACTGAGAATATGCGAAAATACCAGGGATGTACACTCAAATATGCTAATACATGTCTGTGATGGTGACGTAATTTATGCTCATAGTAGGGAAGATTACGCTGAGAATACGCAAAAATAACTGAGGTGTGAACTCAAATATGCTAATACGTATCTGTGTTAGTGATGTAATTTATGCAAACATCGATGAAGATCTGCACTAAGAATACATACAAATACGTCGGTATGTTTACAATGTACACTTAGTATGCTAAGGTCTGCGTTGTGCACACTCATGGTATACATGGATATACGTATACGTATACTAACACATTGAGATGTTCCATATACGTACATATGCACTATGTATTTCTGTTGCACATTTCCAATCTGCAGCTACGCAGATTGTTGTATACTCACACATTCTACTAATATACGAGTCCATATACGTACATATGATGAGCGTATATCAAGCTGTTTGCCCAGTGTTTAGGTCTCTGGGAATATTAGCGGTTTTCACATAAAAAAAATCTCATTCATCTTCTCCATGTCCTCTAAAAAGGACAGACAAAATGCCCAGAAAACTTTGGAAAATCACAAATGTTTGAGAGAAATTTTCAAAAATATGTAATTTACAAAGGAAATGACAGAATTGTACCGGGTTTTCACTGTTTACAAGGTTGTCTTTCTGTCTTGCGATTTGCGCACGTGCAGAATGTTTTCAGCCAGTTGTTGATTCAGAATCGAGCGTGATTCCGAGACAAGCAAAACCTGTCCGCATAAGCCGATGGCGGCGCTCTTCAAAAAAATGACGTCGTTGCTCATTAACCTCCCCCTTATAGAAAGTTATACGGCTATAGGAAAGTTGTTTGTGCGCTCTTGTGGTGCGACTATTTGAGCCGGCACTGACAGTTGGTTTCATTTATGTCAACTATCTTTTGTCACCATTCTACAATTGTATTTTTGATGTCTTAAGTTTTCAGTTGTTGACACTTCTTTTCAGTCGTATATTTGTTCAAAACCTGTTCTTGAATGGTTTAATTTTTGTCTTGAGATTTGTTTCCTTTATCTTCGCGATCATGCCTCCAAACCTATTAGAGGCCCGGGCTGTATGGTATAAATTAATAAAAAAATGTTTGCAATCCAAATACAGTTGGGGTCGAGACACAATGACGGACATTTGCTCTTCGGAGGCATCCATTGCCATTCTTCAGCTTCTTTTTAATTTCTGTTGACCAGCTTGATGCGAATACTTTAATTCTTTTGATTTATCGATTAATTCGTTCAGTTTTCTCTGTTATTTCTGAGAAATGGACGACCTCTGGACCCGATATGGTGACGCCATGGTAGTTTGATTTCTCGTGTGAGGTTTTTGTGTAAGAGAGGGACCTTAACAATCAGAACATTTTTAAATTCAGCTCTATTTGTAAACAGTTTAAATTATTTACTTTCTTGTGTCGTATGGAATGGCACCATTTGGATGGAGGCTTACATGTAATTTAAAATTTTCACCAGTCACTGTAGTAACGATTGTATCGGGCTAAGCAAGTAGAAGCGATGCAATTGTCTTTAACCAATATTCTACGAACAGGATTGGAAGTAATTTGGGATAAATGGATGGTGAAGTAATGCCGTTTTTATCCGCATATGTAATCTCATCTGTTTTTTTTTAAAGTTATACACTTGGTGTTTATGAGTAATTTGTAATATTGCAGCATTCAGCTATAGGGCACCTATCACTTTTGAGAAATTTGAAAAATTTGAAGATCCAATTATCTCAAATTAGTTCCAATCTTGTTTATTATAGAAGTGTTTTTCCCACAATTTTTTCTTGCTTTAGATGAGTCTCTCGAACATTAATTATAATGAACAAGATGGTGATTGCACAGTTGTCTGGATTACAGCATAATGTATTTTTGAATTTGTACTAGACTAATAAACTTTGTTTGAAAAAGGGATATTGCCATATTCGTGTACCCGATCGTAAGAACATTAGAATAAATTTAATATAAGTCAACACCAATGACCCATAATCGTTCTATATATGCTTCAATCACACAGCTGCAAGATTAGATGTAACATTTTATAATTCGAAAGCAACATCAAGTTCACAAGGTTATCTTTATATCGGTGGATACTCAGGTAGTGATGCCGTATCAACCGTGGCTAAACGTTTCTCCTATGGAAGAATCCTAGACACAGGCACAGGATCTGAACTACCGACAGGAATTTGGTACAAAGGCGTTTTTGGCTATGGAAAAAGGCTGTATTTACCGACTGGTGGTGGCAGACCGGGCGTGTACTACTGTCATGCCAATGCCAGCACTGGAGAGACTGAGAGACTGCAAACAGTATTGATTGACAAAGAAGGTACATTTTGAATGTTTTTTTTTCCGCAGTGTCTTTATCCCTATGCATCGCTATGCCGAACAGTATTGTCGTTTTCTCCTCCTTTACTTTACTTGTTGTATCTTGGATCGGTTTGTGGAGTGCACAAAACAAACACCATCGGAGTGATTGGTTCATTCTTTCGGGGAAAGCATGTGCAATCTAAACCCCACGAAGCATGATTTCCTGGTTTATAACACTCTGGACACTCATGTGTACATCAGAAATGGCTTTGAATGCAACCCCCTACCAATGCAGTCTGCACAGTCTTAGCACTTATACACTGTACGGTACACAAAGTACTCAAGGTACACAGGGTTCTGACAAATTCAATTCAGGCGAATGAGTGAAACATTTCGTTTACATTGAATTATTAAATCCTTTGCAAGTCTAAATGTAGACACGACCGTAACTTTGAAAGAACTGAGAGAGTTCACTGCTATAGTTCGTGCAATTTTCTGTATTCACGTACAACTTGACGCGACACGGACGAAGAAGTCACTGCTACTGTTTCGCAGATAAGCAAAATACTAATATTGAAGTATAAGGTCTTATCTCAGATGGTGACGTTTTCAAGGGCACTTATGCATTGAATGAACTGGAAAAGAGCAAGCAAAAGTCGCTCTTGCTCTCCTGAAATGTCTACAGCAACTATCCCGAAAGGGTAAAGCGAAACAAAAAGGAATTTGTCAAAGTGCAGAGCATTTAAATAGTCGCTGACCAGCTGTGCATATGTGCACCTGCACACAGGTGTGCAGTTAATATGTAAACGCGGGACTCTAACCATTTTTTCTGTCAGAATTTTGTCCATTTTAACTTCTCTTGTTGGATTTGCTACTATAGTGTCGGCGATTTCTATTTTGTTTTATTCTGTCCTTCTGGACCTCAGTTGATGGATGTTTCTGTCAGCAGTCTGCATGGCTGAAGTCTGTTTGGTTTTTCATTTGCCAACAACTAACGACGTACCACCACATTACCCGTTTATTTAAGCTTCCAGCAACCGACACTTTTAGGTTATTCACTGTTACACAATGAACTCTGGTTTCACTCTAGTTGCAGTTTCTGTCTCTTTATTCTATCAGAAGACCACATTAACACCTATACATGTCATATTGCAGAAAATTCAATTATAATTACTCGCATTTACTTACTCGATATTTACAAACTTAGCAAAGTGCCAACATGGTGTTTTGGATGCAGTTGATGAGTGTTCATTCAAGTCTAGATCTGAACTATGGTAATCAAGTCTTGTCGAAAGAGTCGTTTTACTGTATCTAATGGCTTATTGCTTACCGATTTGTAATCACCGAAACCTACTCCAGGACCAAACCAAGTCACATTTTCTGTATGGAGTGTGTCATCAGGCATGTAATTGGGTAAGGCCATGAGTATGCTGCTATTTCTTTGATGTTTGGTACCAACATGTATTTATTGGAATGAGTGATTCGAGTGTTCAACACGTTTGCATATCGTGAAAGTGTGTGCAGTGTGGCTTACCATATTTCTCCGCCAGGATATTTGACACTACTACATTATGAATCTATCAACTCTATTGAGCTTTCCGACAATCTAAACCAAACACAAAGTGAAAAACAGTTTTAACTCTCCAACAGCTACATTATAACCTGAAAGGCAAAAATCACATTCCGCCATCTAGCATAAACTGCGTGATTTAAATGCGTATATAAGTTTTCAATTGTCAGTCACCTTAGACTGGCGATAGAAAATTTCTTCTTGAAAGTATGATTACATTAGTACAGGCTGATATCATTATCGGACATATTCCAAGTTGTCAAGTCTTTCCATCCAACTTCGAATTGCAAATAAAAGATAGCTCAGCTGGTAGGCGTGGCGACTGAGTTTCCATTCTTGTTTCTGATGAATTCGTGAATTTCAGAGTGATGAACCAGAGGATCTTAAAGTTGATGGGTATACCGGGCTAGTGTTCAGCACTTGATCATTAACATTTAGACCACCTCTAGTCTGTCCAACCTCGCATTCCGAGTGGGGCCTATACATGGATTGGAGGTTGCGATGTTAGTTTACCGGATTTGACCTGGAATGACGAGTGTGCTGTATGATGCGACAAATAATAGATAGTGTCAATAAATATTGAGTGTAGTAAAGATTTCTTCTCGACCAGAATTTGGAGGAGCCAAGTAGCATAATCAACACTACTGCACATACTTGATCCATTTTTCACAAATAACAATCACTGCTTAATAGATGTACAGTCATTTCACATATATCAGACCATGAAGCAATTTATCTTTAAGTAAGCCTACTCCCAATGACACTTGGTTATTAGGCAGGGAAACCACCGAGGAAAGATCTTCACTTTAAACAAGCCGATTACGATAAAATGAAACAAAAAGTGGTTGGCTTGAAGCAACATTAGTAGACATTACAAAAATAACCTCACTCCCAATGACACTTGGTTATTATTCTAGCAATAAACCACACCCATCGACAGGTAAACCAAGATATTTTCACCAATTTACGACATATGTGCAGGTCATATATGGAGTGAACTGGTCAAAATCGAGTATAATACCCATTGCATACGTGGCTTTAGCCATAAGGTTACAATATTAAATGGAAGTTCTTGTGTAAATCGTCAAAAAGGGACTTTTCCTCTAGCAGAGAACTCGTGCCTGTTCCAAATGTGTGATATTCCGAATATAGCACGGCTATTGTCACATATCGACCACTCAGATCACAGTATTTGCACCATAAATATATTTGTATTGTTACGATTGTAATTTTTAGGTGAAAGTATTACACGAGAAATGTATAATTTTGTTTAACCTATGATGACAAACGTTCACTAGGATAAACAATTTAACACAGTACAACGTGGAGGGTCTTTTGTTTACTCAAGTATCATTACCGGTGTTTCTTTTATTAACTCAAGTATCGTTGCCAGTGTGTTAATTAACAATCTGACTTACAGATTGATATATGGCGGGTGCCACATGTGGGGCAGGATGCGCTTACTATTTTCGAAACACCTGACATCACTTCTTGGTCTTTGGCCAGAGGTCCATATATCTTCTTTCATGAATTTGACTTTGTTTGTGTACCGTCTATTTACTGTCTGTTCTGTGCTGTTTTGTGTTTATGTTTACAACTATTGTCTTACAAATTTTAACCTAGTGTTATTGGATTATGGATTGGTATGATTGCGATTAACATACAATGCAACTACCGGTCAGTCAATTTAAAGAGACTGAAAAACAATCAACCACTTTACTTTTCAATAAATACGGACAAAAGATGTTTACTGACATTAGCCATGATCCTGGTACTCAAATGGACAATTAAGCTAAAACAATAAAGTGTGACACCGATACGGTTACGTCAATTTGGTTTTCGCTTAATTGACTTTCGCATGAAACAATAGTTCATACATATATAATCTAAGTCTGGCTCCACAAATCTTGACCATGCAACGTTAGTAACTATTATTTTTAGAAGTCAAAAGAACATTATAAATATTAAAAAGCGTCGAATGGTATGCCGAGTCAGCAGAGTAATTCTAAATATCTTAACAACTTCTTTCCAACACGCGTGTTGCCGGTTGTTTTTACGGTTGATAACTTCAGCTATGGAATTAGCTCTATGAGAGGTAACACAGGATGCTAGTACACAGAGGCGTCGTAAGTTAAAGTGGTCGATGTTAAATGATACGCTGTCAGCTTTACCGACCAGAAAGTCATGCTCTTACATCTCAAAGCTTCTCATTAAATAGACAATTTTTCAGGGCGAAACCTGAACATGTAAAATAGTTTACAAGAAGTAACTGTACATTGGCTAAAAAGTATGAAAAGAACTTGATTGGATAAAAGCTGAAAATCCAAATATTTGATTGGAAGGAAATTTTAAGATATTCAGAATTACTCTGCCTACTCGGCATACCAACCGACACTTTTTAATATTTATAATGTCTATCTTCGTCTTACGGTAAATATTTGCCATTATCTCCAAGTGGCACCAACTCTGTATCAATACTTTTACCTTTCGAGTTGATGTTGCAAGACAAATCGACATTTCAAGAATTTTCAAGAATTGTTTGACTTTTGTACAGCTGAAATAAAACCAGACAGTCTAACGAAGACGGTAAGCCTCGGAGATGATGTAACACTGATTATGACGACGTCCATATCAGAAGCATTATTAAAATGGAGACATGATGGGATACAGAAACCAGAATGGAATGGTCAGAGTAACATTACGATATCATATGCAAAGACCTGTGATGCGGGAATTTATGAATGTTACAGCAGTGAATTACAACGAAGTAAAGGGAAGCACGGTTTTATGAGGCTCATTGTCAGAGGTGAATTATCAATACTTGTAGCATTATAGCAATTATATGATCGTTATCCTTTTTTCCCATGGTGACTATTGAGTTGCGTAGAAGATAATTAAGTACTCAGAGTTTTGATTATACATGTATGCTTGCTCAAACAGGCTGATCACTACACATTGCGACACTGTACAACAAGCGCTAGCATGAAGCAAAGTGCAAAGAATATTCAAGTATTTACAATGTTTTGCAGGGGCGAAGCTTATTGCATAAATTGTCTTATTCCGATATTCAATTTCAAATGAACCCCACTGCTTCCGAGTCGCCATGCATCAGCATGAAGTTAGGGTTTAGATCGATGCCAATTGTTTTCAATGCACACCGTTTTCTGAATAAAATAGGAAGATTGCAAGGTAAAAGATAGGGCCGCTTATATAATGCATTAAATCTATTGTTGTTGGCGTTGCGGCTTGTAAGTACTGCATCTTTACAATATCTAATAGAAGCCGTTTACCAACTTCGACTTTGTGAAAATGAGGCCACGCAGATTGAACCTTATTCTCTTACACAAGAGTCGTGGCCTTCGTGTATCTACTTGATTACCTTGTAGCTACGATTCTTCATCTATTTTTGCGGTAAACAATGTCATGGTTACAGTCATTTTAGGTCGCAGGCTCACAGCAAGTTGTGGTAGTCTGCTTATGACATTGAGATTCCAGCTGGTAGATAAGTTTGATATCTCTCTTCGACAAATGATCGTTGATGGCATCAGTAACATTGGTCCTTAGTTGTTGACCACTATCTATTTGTCTTCCAGATTAATATATGACGAATGCCTCGTGTTTGGTAGGATGCGCTTACTATTTTCGAAACACCTGACATCACTTCTTGGTCTTTTTGCCAGAGATCAATATGTCTTTCTTTCATGAATTTGACTTTTTGTGTGTATCGATACTTTACTGTCTGTTCTGTGCTGTTCCTTGCCTATGTTTATAACAGTTGACTATGTTTTACGAATTTTGTTCTAGTCTTATTGAATTGTACATGGGTATGAGTGTGATTATTCAATCTGACAGAGAAAAATTACAATGTTCAAAGAATTTCCCAAACAAGAGTTTATCCGTTAGAGGTAATGGGGCTTTAATTGAAAACTGTTGAGTTTATTTCTTAATTCACCAAAGAAATCTAATCGGAACTTAACAAAAACATCACAAAACTGCAAAAAAGATGAAGGTTCGTGGAATTTGGATGAATGCTCTCATTACTCTTACAAATACATTCATTTTTCTTACAATGTTGACTTTGTGTCACAAGGATAAATTGTGAAAAAATCCGTTATTTCTTTGTGTGCGATAGATAAAGCCTTCTTGTCAGTCGAATGTCATTTGAAACATTAATCGCAACAAGGTCTAATCAATGACACTGATTGACAGAAACTGGCTTTTTATGTTTCAATGGAAACTATTATCACAAGGTATTGCATGGTACAGCTAAGAAATTTGTTCATCCTGACAGTGCCGCTATCTTGCTAACATACTTCACTAACTTACAATAAACCATTCAACGCCGAATGCTTATGTATCGGTTTCTGCATGCTGTGCTTTTGTTTTGCTCTATACGATGCCATATTAGTGATCAAATCGTTAAAAAAATATATATGAAATATGCTTTGTCGAAAACCTTTTCTGTCAACACCTGATTGATTCACAATCAAGATCACGAAATAATTCATTGGCGTAATTTTGCATTTAACCAGGTTGTCGAGATGGGCACTGGGGTCCACCGGACTGCATGTTGCCCTGTCCAACTTGTTACAATGGAGGGATGTGTAACTCTAACACTGGTGAATGTATCTGTCCACCCGGATTTCGAGGAAGAAATTGTGAAACTGGTAAGTCATCGGATATTGTGAAAACGTATGAGAGTTTAGACTTCCGTCTACTGAACAAAAAAGCAGCATTTTAACTTAGCTATATGTTCATATTGTAGGCTGTGGTAAAAATAGATGGGGGATGACTTGTGGCAGAAGATGTTCAAGTGGCAATTCTGATGGATGTCGTGCATCGCTGTACTGTCTAGCTGATCCTTATGGCTGCTCATGCAGTGCATCCTATGGAGGAATTGACTGTGCAGCTGGTAAGTGACAGTGTAAGACTGAGGTCACGTCTCGATTCAAATGTATATGGACAGTTCAATGAGTGCCTTTCTTGATAACAGTACATCTATTGACTATAGGAATGTATCATTGAAGGATGTCCTCGACCCACTTTAATCTCCACAATAACAATCTATTATGAATTATATAATAGTATTAAACAAATGGTTATTCTAAATTTTTTACAGTCAATTGTCACGACTCAAATTCACGTTAACAATAGTATAAAAAGATTCAGTGTTACGGGGGCAGAGTAAAATTATTTAAAATTATCATGCCGTCTCGATAAAAGGTAAAGAAGCGGATTGATGTGGCTTTTGATGATTTTTTGCACACTGTTTATTTTTGACAAGTCCATTTTGGCTCGAACTGGATGTAAAGTAATAAAAAGGAAATGAAGGTAACGTCACACAGCATCACTACCTTTTTTAGTGATATGTTATAGTGATTTAATTAGAGAGGTTTTATGATTAAAGGATACAGTGCGAGACAATGGTAGATCTTTATTGCTTTGACCCTGGTCTTGTGAACTTGGGTCCCCGGTAAAACGGGTTTTATATTTGAGTGATTCGTCTTAAACGGTGTTTTGGAACCAAAGTGGGTTCTCTTCATCAGCCTCTTTGTTTTCTGACGTGTCTATGGAGCCTTTAGTAATTACAGGTAGGGGTGGTGGGCGGGGGATGGGGAGAGTCGCTTTTTAGAAAACTGTCCGGGGGGCATTTTTTATAATCCTATCTTGGGAGTAGGGTCACTTTTAGCAGAACCTGATTTTACAGCCAAAACTTGGATTGTCCATGTGGTATGTCCTAAATAAGAAATAACTGACGAAATATATGGATTCTTTTAAATACATAGGGACACATTATCAACAAGCTTCACAAGCAAAGAAGATGCAGTGATATCCTTAGTAACATAAAACACCCAGAACTGTTAAAACTGATGAAAGACAAGAGAAAAAACATAGGACAGGTGGCAAAATGTATATCAATTATCAAATGCACTGATATTGTTAGTTTTATGTTTCATATTGGAAATAAATTGTTCATAGTTCTCTCATAGACCACCATGTATAGTGAATCAACATTTATGACCCGTCAAAAATGTGTCACAAATATGACCCTCCCTCCAAAAAAGCCAGCTTCCCCTATAATTTCTGTCTCTTATTTACATAACGATAAAACCAATGTTATGTAAATTTGGTGATACTTGTCCAGTTATTCCAGGGTTGAATATGTAGTGATTTAGGGGAGAGTCAAGTTTTAGAATGTCGGACAAGGGGGTCACATTTTAGACAACAGGATGGGTGGGAGGGTAGCATTTTACGTTACAGGTGCGCACGGAATTCACCGATGTTCATCACGAAGAAAGACACTAGAATCGTCATGTTGTGATCTGACTGACGCCTGTCGTGTGGTTTGTTGCTCAGACTGTTCTTTTATGTTATTATTCCTTTCATATCTTACTGTTCTTTTCTGGAAAAAACAGTGGCGAGTGTTTGATCGCACTCTATTATTTCAAGTTTCTTAATAAGTATTGTTTGATTAGGCGGGTCTTGATATACGGATTGAAGTTTATCGTATCGACAAATTTGGTCATTACGTCCAGACGTTTAGTTAGATTCATTTTTTTTCTGATACAAGTTATGTCTGTTTTTCTATCTACTATCTACTTGTACAAGTTTTCGTGTGAAGACTTTGACATTTTCTGTGAAGTCCATGTTGTTCATGCATTTGCGATCATGTCTAAAAACTCACCTTTGATGAACCCATTTAACATGCTGCTTGGGTGACACGAATTCTCAAAAATATTGAAATGTGTTGTTTGGTTTTGTATGGTTTCAGAATCGAACCTTCTTTCTTGAGTATATCTACGACCATTGAAGACAACAGGGTCAAGGTATAAAATTTGTGAACGTAGGGTTAACGGTGTTGCATCCTTCGACAAATTGTTGACGTTCACGTTTTTTTGTGTGTAAATCATTGAAATATCCTGTCTGAAACGTTTCAGTAGCTGAATATTTGGTTCCAGTTCATGGAATGTGATGTAAGCTATTTCTGCTGAGGCTGAACATCCACAGATTTGTTGCCTTTCATCCACACTATTCAGTCGCATATCTAAACTGGTAATTATTGTCTCATTTCAACATTTATCCTAAGGTTGTTGTATGGTTTTAGATTTGTTAACTGGGAGATCACAACACGTTTGAGTAAATGCTACTTTTTCTGATGTATGTATCTCATCTACTGGCTCACCACAAAGTTGTGTACTGTCACCACTTCTGTATTTTTGTATACTGATGATCGCAGAAGTCTCCGTGATGACAGATGTATAATTCAGTTTGCAGGTGATTCTGCTATAGTCAGTCTACTCCAAGATCATTAACGAAATCATGGGCCAGAGGTTGATGATTTTGTGAAGTGATGTAAAAATTCTTTCCTCAAACTTAACATTGATAAGACCAAGGATATGTGTATAGATTTTAGGAGAGATGCACCACAAGTTGATGTAACAATTATAAACGGTAAAGAAGTGGAAATTGTTAAGAAATACAAATACCACTGTCGTACAACGAGTTGCCCAAATTTTCGGGACAATAAAGAGCTATTATATTGTATACTATTGTACAGATTTGTTTGTAGTATACTCGGTTGAATTCAAATATCGAATAAATCCATCAAAAGTTACTGCTAATGGCCCTTTTAAGATACAAAATATACTAAGCAGTATTTTGGTTCCCAGAATCAAATACTATATGGTCAATTAAGGCTTTTGGCCAAGTCAGCTAATCATTCATCTGTCATAGTGAGCATAACAAGGAATGTTTCATTTCCATCAATCTCATATCATACATCTCACGTAAAATTAAGCTCAGTATATCAGAAACACTTAAGGGGGAAACATTACTCATCAATGATCTTTCGTCAGATTGTCCGAATGGAAAGTACGGAGCTGGATGTACTCAGATATGTCACTGTGTCAATGGTTGTGATGGAGCTACAGGGGAATGTCACAACGGCGGGTGTTTGCAAGGATGGAGTGGATCAAAATGCAACGGTAGGTACAAAAGTACAGTATCTGTGGATACAGTAGTGTGCTAAACTTGGTTGGAATACTAAACGATTAATATGATAAAGAAATCAAAGTAGCCGAATTGATATAACAACATGTAATACTCATTGACTATGGGCGCAGGAATTTGAACAACGGACGTAATATTATCGTCCGTGAAGAAGGCAGTATTACGTATCATATTGTTAGCAATGGAGTCGAATCTGTCTTTCTGCGAATCATAACTGAAGTTCTCACATCGAGACCACACCCATTGCATTTATTTACCACCACAGGGACGTGTAGTCTTCCAATGTCGCCACATTCACGCGGATACGATACGACTATACGTGATTGAGTAAGTATGTGTACTATTATTCATAGTACCCAAATTCTTCGGATGTTGCAGCGCCTGTGCGTGACAAAATTCAGAAGATAACCCTATGGTTGCAACAAGCTTTATTGACAGCGGAGTTTAAAATTGTCACGATTGGTGACAGCATAGTCGTAAAAAGAAGTCCTAACATTGATACTTCACTGTCACTAACTCCGACTAGAAGGACTGTAATTTACAAAATTTTTAAATGCGCCGTTGTTAATGAGCATGACTCGGAAATATATATATATATATATATAATATATATATATATATATATATATATATATATATATATATATATATATATATAAACCCTGAAATAAATCGGTGACATTTCAAAAATCTCTTCAGAAATTAAAAACGTATTCGTAAAGACCTTTCAAATTTTGGTGTACCCTGCTATTAATTTAATACAATTTCTTTTACCAAAAATGGTAAAAATCACCCTTAAAATGTAGATTTCATCATAACTTGAATATATCACATTCTGGTGATCCCTAATGTCATAAAAATGTCTGAAATGTCTTTAATGTCTTAAAAATAAAAGTTGCAAATTTTGCATAATTTGAACAATTTGAAACCTGTTATCCAAATATTAAAGGATTTGAAGAAAAACTTGGGATGTACAAATTTGAGGACAATGCTACACATCCATCTATTTAGCTGACAGCAAAGCTTGAAACCAGTTGGTAAGAACAAGAGACGTGTTGAGCTACAATACAAAATAATCTTAGGTTTGGTAGCAGGCTAAGATCAACTAGATGTTACAGGGGCATAAACTTTCAAAGACGTGAAGTCTCCTTCATCAGATGAAAGGGAGAATGAAAAATTGAAGCAGAAAGTAACAGAAAATTCAGAGTGAAAACTTCAGAAAATCCAGTAATTCAGAGTAGGCATTTTTACTCTGAATTTTCTGTCGCTTTCAGCTTTACTTTTTCATTCCACCCTTGCATCTGATAAGGGAGACTACACGTCTGTGAAAACATATTTTCCGGCAACATTTAGTTGATCATAGCATGCTACGAAAGCTTAGATTAATTCAGAACAAAAATACAGAAACTTATCAAATTCAGTTACTGACCTTTGGAAGTTTAAATCTACATTAGAGATGACCTGAGGTTCTCAAGCTTGTTTCCAGACAGGTACCTGTAAACTCATCTTCAATTTCTGTACCACCAGCTTCAGTCGAAACTCTTCAATTTTTAGTAAAATCCAACTTTTTACATCCTGAAAATAATGCAACAATAGGTAATATGGCGAGATGAGACTTTAAATGAAACACAAGGGGATGATTAGGTTAAGAAAAAGGGGCCCCGGAGACTTTCATATTCAGTGCCTCTTTTCAATACTGTTACAAATATTTACTTCTTCTTGTCATCAACTGATTAAAATAAAAAAGCCAAACTCTCATATGCTGAAACAATACATTGTGTCTACTAAAAGACATGTGTTCGCTGTGATTACGCAGCGGTACTATGCAAGGCGTATCGATCGCGCTCAGGTCAAGGGTTATCGCTACAGTTGTGTTGCGATTACCCTTGACCCGAGTGAGATCGATCTGCGTATTCACAGCTAGTTGTTGGTATACCAGCCACTGTAAGAAAAAAAGGTTTCTTCACGTAGTTAAGCTATTTCAAGTACAATACAATAAATTTCAAAGGATAATAATACAGGTGTTTCAAAATCTAATACCTTTTACTATTTTATAGAGAAAACTTACCCTTTCTGGTCTCGCTTCCGCATGATCACGACTTCAGGTGCGCTTACAAGAAAAATGTCGCAACTTCCGTTTTGATGCATCATGGGATAGGAAAAGGCACCAAACTTGAACACCAAGTGTTCAGAAGTAGAACTCCTCTTGCACGCCGATATTAAAATTAAAACGTTCAAGGTGGTTTTCTGATTTTTTTCAAATTTTCAAAATTTCAACCCGTAATAAACGTGTAAACTATTTTGTATACTTCCTTTTTTAGAAAAAAACAGGCTTTCAGTAATTTTAGACCGGAAATATTTTTCACTTAGTGTGAAATTCGTTACACAAAATCCGTGTACCTTGCCGGACAGCTAGGCAGTAACAAATTTTATATAGCCATAGAAAGTCAAAAACACTAAAGATTGTTAATTGTTTACAGTATTGTAAAATTTCTGTAATGCTGAGTTTTTTAACACTTGAAGGAGATGGTTGTTAACACTCCATGTTCAGGTTTTGAACATCAATGCTAATAATATGAACACTAGTGTCAACAATATGAACACTAGCCGTTCAAATTTGAGCACCGACATCTACATTTTAAACTCGTAAAGACGCGTCTAGCGTCCGCTATTTTTACAGAGTGGTTATGTAGTGGTCTGGACTTTGAGTGGTTTGTTGGTCGGACCGTTCATGTTATTTTTATCCTCGTGCTTGATTTGTGCCTGAACGAGCATGTCTTTTATGTTTTTATTCCTTTTGTATGCTATGATAGGTTTTTCTGGAAAAACTTTTGCCAGTGTTTGATCGGCTTCTATTATTTTCCAATTTTTTGTTAGACATTATTTGATTTGACTGGTTTTGATGAATGGACTTAACACTGAGGCGATGGGTTCCCACAAGGCCGATCTCACTTTTCCATGTTTGTCGGTTGGCAGCTATCAGTTTGAGCAGTTATGGTCTGAACTACCCTGAGCTGACATGTGATCTTTACTGTGTTGATGTATTCGAGGTTCGTACAACCTAGGGAGCCGTATGTAAATGTCGAATACTATTTACATAATAAAAAAAATATTTTTATTACGCATTTGAGAGATGACAGACCGGGGAAATCGACTACTAGCTACTCAGACGCATTTTTCATCGCACACCGACTCGCTCTCTGCCAAAACAGGAACTGCTCTGGCTGAGACCTTGTCTTGCGATCGTCAGATGCAATCATCGTTGTAACTCGATCATTCCCGCAAACGCAAACGTGTTAGACTCAATCGTTCACTTCACACAACCATACACAAAAGTACATCGCACTCACTGATAGTTTGCGAGTGAACTTTTTTTTAGCTACTATAGACTATAGTCTATAGAAGCTATTGGAATGGGTATCTGTCCGGCGTCCGTCGTCAGTATGTATGTATGTATGTATGTATGTATGTATGTATGTATGTATGTATGTATGTATGTATGTATGTATGTATGTATGTATGTATGTAATTTACAGCAACATTCGGGCATATTACTTCAATTCGTTCAAAAGCACCAGTTCTTTTATCTTTACATCGGCGCCTCACTAGCGCTCGATTCGGTCTTCGTGCAGAGACTGCCATACTCATAAATTTCACCATTTTTGTGTCTTTCCAGGCACATACTGTCATTGTTAAGTCTTGAAATACCGAGAAACTACCACGTGGCCATCGCTCTTCGTCGTCAGCATCAGGCGGTACGACTTGTGGATCATAGTTTGCGGCATTTTTTATTTCATCGGGTAAACCTAAGGTGTACATCCTGCAGGTTCCCGTGGCAGCAATATTATGCACGTAGAGATGGTCAAACAACGGGGCAGAAGTGTAATATGAGTCTATAATGACATGATGTCCTAACTCATAGTAAGGTCGAATCAGCCGGGAAACAACTTGCTAGGTCTGTTTCCTCTGAAAATTTGGGTGTCGTTTGCAGCATCGGGATCAAGCGGGTGATGACAGTTATCAGCGACAGGTTGATGGACTTCGTTGTTGAAAACGTAACCCGTGGCGGACTCACTGAGAGTGTAAACTCTCATTCCATATTTGTGCGGTTTTGCTGGATTGTAGAGAACATTCTTTGTGCGGCCCGGTAGGGGATGACTCCTTCGTCGATCGCCAGTTCGCACATCGGGCTCCGGTGCATTCGGCTGTTTGCATTCACTCGATCAATGACATTTTGTACTTTCAACATTCTATCCCGTTTCTCACTTTTTGGGGGGGGCTGTATACATGGCTTTGTTACGAGCACAGTACGGCTGTGTGCTGTAGTATAATATCGCATAAGTAGCTTGAAGCGATCACGGGAAAAAGTTCTCTTGACGAAATTATGACCGAAGCAAACATGGTCCGACCAATACAGCTGGATTTCAGGCTACCAGCAAATTCCGAATATCACCATCACTCCAATGAATGCTCTCATTTCGACAACTGTCGTCGGTGTCCAGGCCGACTTTTGACGCTCCCTTGCATTTGCCTTCTGCCGGGTGATGAATCTTATCAGATCCTCGTCGAATATTTGCAAAACAATTCGACTTCTGAAGCATCGTCTGGCAGCGGTTGATAAGCCCCGGCTCTGGACCAATGAACTCCGGTAAAAGATCGAAATTACCAGTTCGTAGGTCTGTGTATGGTCTGTTCACGGTACCACCGGCAATACTCGTTTCGTAGTATTCTTATCTACGCTCTATTTCTTGTTGCATCGTGGTTTCTCACTGCCTTTAATATACAAGCGAGAGAAAGAGATGGGCTTTACGAACCAATGTTTGACGTCAGCGGCAACAGATGTGCCGTCTAAAATTTCTAATGTTTGCATACAGTATAAACACTTTGAGGTCACATCAATGGACGCACGTTTCCCAGGCAGAGAAACAGTAAACACCGCCGATGACAAATAACATTCATTCGCACTTCATTTTTCAGATGTATTCCATGATTCTATTCAGATAATAAACTCATGAAAATGCATTTTTGCTTTCATATGTAAATAACGAACACCCCAGGTTGCTACACATTGAAGTATTTTGTCACTTTGCCCAATATTTCATGGATCGTTCTCGAGAGAACAGATCGTCTGGTTATTGATAAAAAACAGATGTTCGCGCGAACCGACGGCTGAGCGAGGTCGTGGTTTTGAAATCGAGCCTTCTTTCTCGATTGTATCTCTGATCTTTACAGACCGTTACGTCAAGGTGTGAGACTTTGTCGATAGAATATTCAAATGTGAATTTGAATGTAGGGAGCAGCATGTTGCACTCCCCGACAAAGTTTTGGAGTTCACTTTCTGTTGCCAAGTAAATCATAAAGATGTCGTCTCTGAAACGTTTCCATAGAAAAATTTGATCGGAGTGGAGATTTAGAATGGTTTTCTCCGTTTCATGGAATGTGATGTCAGCGATCTGAGGCGACGAAGGTGTCTCGCCATGTTTTTTTTTCCATATCATTAAACCACATTGATCGATTCAATATACCACATCACTATCAAAGGTAGAAAACGATGTGTAAAGTTGCTGTCATTTTCCTATATATTCACGAAATTAGCATTCTCTAGTTTGCCCATGAGTTTATAAACAATAGAGACCTTAAACTCTGCTTAGAACAGACGACAGAATTTGGATATTTTGTTTCAATGGTAAAATATTGTCGTCAAAACTTAATATGTTATCTCATTTTTGTGTGCTTGAGTGTAAAAGTATAGTGACCTCAAGATCTTTTGGCGCAACAGAGATCTTAAAATCAAGACGGTATTTCAGCGACTTGGAATGGTATTAATATGCAATATCAATTTGGATTATGTGTCCCGTTTCAAAGGTAAACCCTTAACAACAAAACGTAAAGAGTAAATATCTCGTTTTTGCATGCATTAAAGGGACAAAGTCGGTCATTTTTCATGAATTTGTTTGATACAATGTACTACTCATATTGTGTTATATTTTCAGATACTAAATGAATGGGTGGCCATGCATATATTCGATCCCGGTTTTAGACACGTTCAATGAAACCATCGCGAAAATGAATTAATGGTCATGACCATTTAATCATTTCGCCATGGTTTCGATTATCATGTCTAAAACCGGGGTCGAATATGCATGGTTACCCATTCATTTAGCATCTTTCAACATCTCAAAAATATAGTATCTCGCATCAAATAAAATTCATGAAAAATGGCCGACTTTGTCCCTTTAAGTGTGAAAGTTTGGAGTCATCTCGTTCTCCTGGTAACACAAACTTCATTTGTGCATAATACGATGGCATCTCAATTATGTACTTGTCTTTATTCAAATATCATGATGGAAATACCTCTGTTAAAAGGCCGTTAATGAAGATGAACATCCATTTTTTGTTCTTTTCTTTTGCCTGTATTTTTCTTTTCATGATATTTATAAAGCAATGCTACCGAAAACGTTTTACCATAATCATCTGTTAATTGGTACTGGTAAACGGGATTATTTTCATTTAAAGGCATCTTATTTTGCAAACGCACGAAGACTGCTCATTTGCAAGCGCGAGAAATAACATTCTCCGCATGGAAAATTTCGCAGACGATTGTTGGACATTGCTATATGGAATGAAAACAGTATTTTGCGCTGCATCGATAGAATAAAGGAAAATCACTCAAGCAGAAAAGGCTGATCATGAAGAACATTACAAATCAAAGCTCTTGATCTCAAACTTCTAATCTCTACACATTAGGGGAAGGCTCCATTAACTTGGATGGTACCTGAAACCCGAGTTGCTGCCTGCCAACTCGGGTGACAAACAGAAGACTTTAATCCCCAAAGGTGTTAATGTTCCATAGTTGTGATTATCTTATCCAGCTGGTGCTATGATAGGAACGTTTGGGCTGTAACGACTCACTCAGTACCACAGTCATACACATATGCTTTCACATGGAACTATGTTGACAGGAAAAAGTGAACTACCCTCTTTTCAATGCAAGTAATCTAGTTTCTTCTTTAATTTAGGCTCTAAACTAAGTTTTAGAAATATGGTGAAACAAAATATCGTTCTTCGTTCATTTTCATTCAAGTTTCCTATTTTCGGACGCTTCACTTCAGTAACGCGCATTGATCATATATGCAAATGTAATCAGAACAGCATGGAACGTTCTTTCCACGTGTCGAGCTTTTTCATGCACACGCAAACAACGTACGTAAGAGTAAGGACTCGAAGAGCTGCGCGTATCCTGTGACATGACATCTCCTATAGAGCGAAATCAATGAATTGCTAGCTGGATCCGTTTGTAAACAGTATTGCCACTCTTATATATAAGAAAGGAGTAATAGTAGAGGCAGTTAACGAGGCCGGTCGGTGGACGGTAGCTCGAGTTATTGACTGCGACACAGAGCCAGAAGACAATGGAAAAATGCATTAAAATAAATTTTCACAAACACAAACTAAAGAAAGAATCTACAATGCGACTGATAAGCAACCACACTCGAGTTTCGAAATGCAAGCGTCAGCGGCCACTCTATCAACATTGTAACACCATAGGCCCGGCTGCGTCTCGCCATAAGCTTTCCCCACACAAACAAAACATTACCGTACACACTAATCCAAGCTTCCCTACACATATCCGAAGCGAAAACAAACATTTCATTAACACAAACAATCGGATAAGAATGTAGGAGCACATTTTCGAAACGAATCAAACACAAACAAGACACACAAAACATTTAGGATAGTTAGGTGGGGAGCCTCTTTCACATTTTTACATAAAAATGAGACTCAATAACTTTTGGTCGCTTTACTTTTGATCAAAAACCTACCAAACCCATCAGACAAGGCCCCACTCTTACGCAGAAAACAAAGCTCTCAAGCGTCGACTTTCTCGTCCGCGTTTGAGACTCTTTCTTCTCACGTCCCCAGTGCGCTGGGAGTGTGAGAACACAGTGTGAGAACAATTTGTTCTCACACTCTGTATTGTTGCGCGACCGAACACCTCGTACGTGAAACGTATCTTGATTGGTCATTCTGCTCAGCTCCTAGTTCTCTGTACGGATTATTTGATGAATAGAACATCGCGTAATGTACAACTGGCACTATAGGGGACAGACGACTGAACCGCAGAGTGAACAGGTTGTTCTAGATTTGAGTACGGTCAGCGTGGCGTCGGCAACAAATACACGGAGAGTGACCGCTTTTATGTTGTAACGGGAGAATTCAGGCCATTACAAACCTATCGGCTATTTACGCTCGTCGACATATTTTCTGGAGAGGAACTGACTTGACAGCGATACAGTTAGCAAAAGACTTCGATGAGCGAGCCATTTGCACACGAGGCTGTAGCAGACGACAGCTTTCACGAAATTCACGCAATGTCATCAACAGATGGCCACCAGAGCTGTTTTGCAACATTTTCCTCAGATGACCTGGAGAATTTTGTGGCTGACCAACAAAACAAAATTGCCATATCGGTAATATACATGTTAACGTGTTTGATATGCTCATCAATGAACGGAACTTCATTTTTCTTTGCGGAATGATACAAATGAAACAAGTGCAATCGTGTGCTGGTTTTTGATAGTATAAACCTACCACAATAAAATGCAATTTTCTAAAGATATTGGAGGGACGTGAGAAAAATAATCCCACACCCCAATGGGTTGGGATGGAATGTCTCACACTCGTTGGGGAATTCTGTCTCACACTCGCCTTCGGCTCTTGTGAGACAGAATTCCCCAACTCGTGTGAGACATTCTATCCCAACCCGTTGGGGTGTGGGATTCTATTATTCTCTTTCGGGTTTGAGAGAAACAAATGTCGGCTTTATTCGGAAATGGTCGGCTATTCGTGGGCGTAACGGTAGTCCAATGGTAAGCTACACCCGATGTGAAAGTCGGATAATTCGGGCTGTCGTCGGGAAAGCAAGGTTGACCTCGAGAACGATTCCAAGTACAGAACACGTTCGCAGATCGCGGTACTACAGGCTGATACTAGATAGCAAAAAGTTCACCGCGTAAATTGCTAGACTACATATAGCCACATTGGCACTTCTGAAATGTTATCTCCGGCTTGCAAGACAACAAAAATATCAAAAGAGTATTATCAAAACCAGAATTTCGAGGCTTGAGAGCGAAACATCGCTGAAAAGTAGCCGGCCAAAATACGGAAGTAGCCGGTCAATTTGGCCGGAATCCGGCTTAAAATGAACACGCTGCAAACAGAGGGGCTTGTTGCGATGGACAAGTTGCGATGGACAAATAGCCTTTGGCTCTTTGACCAGAAAAATAAGTGAGTGTTCATTGATAATGCAAAGACTGGATTCGTTAACATCAAAGTTTGCTCGTGACTTTCATTGCATTGCATGCACCTTTCTGCAATGCCACTCATTGAGTCTGAACTGAAATTGAAAGAGTACGTTTAAGTAAAAGTCCTGTTTTGTTGTGCCGTACTTTCTTTTATAGGGTTATAAACATTCATACAAAGCAAAAAATCTTCAGTTTGTCTCCTTTCGATCGTACAGAGATATTGTGCGACAGGAAAACTTTAGTTCAAAGGGCAATGATCTTTGTGAACGTACCCTCAACCAGCTAAAATAGCTTTCCGTATGCAAAATCAGCGTACGTTAATTAACAGCATTTTATTGAAAGGGATTCTATAGTACCATTGTTTTTGTAAACTCTTCATGCAATTTTATGAACTAAATGATGACCTCAAAGTAACAGCAAGTGCTGGACGGCACTTTTAACGCTGGTCGGAAATCCTGAGTGCCGGACAGGGGGGCCGTCATCAAGTCAGGCGCCGACTGGCGTGGGCCATGCTAAAAGTAGTTCCGGCAGTGCTAATGTTTTGTTTACACTAAAAGATAATCTGTTCGCATATGTTGACATAGAGATTAATCCTCTGATAACCAACTCAGGTTAGTCGGGTACTTCTAAGTTAATGGAGCGTTCCCCTAATGAGATTAACATTTGTCATGTCATTAATTGTTAAAAAAACAGACTCTGAATTCTTCATTATGATTATGTTGGAATGCATGTTGCAGGTGAAAGTTCTTGTTTCATTCCTTTTTTTCTTTTTATCTACACTGTTATCCTAACTGATTTATTTCAATTTTTAAGCTAATTTAATTTTGTTCAAATGCCTACCCTAGTTTATGATCAGATAGCTTCTAGTCTTGCACTGCCACTACGATAAAAGCTTGACGTTCAGCTGCTTTCCTATTCCGTCATAATCTATGTAGTTCTGAGTGTTTAACTTTGTCAAATCATAATGTAAATAAGGCATGACTTGACTTTAATTGGAACATAAATGTTACATTTTTGTCAATCTTGTACGGGACTGATTTTCCGCGTTAACTAACGAATCAATACTGTAACATAGGATAAATTAAATGTATTTCCGACAAAAATGTCTATATTCACCATGGTTAACTAGCCACACGATATACGATGGGATGTGTAGTTAATTTAGAAATAACGGGCGACACTCTGACCGTTTACGTTTATCTATGGGCAGGGGCGAGAGGAAAGCCAAAAAGTAATGGGCGAGGCTTGCTGAGCGCCCAAGCCCGTTAATTTGGATTTCCTTGAGCCCGCGCCCATTAATAAACGTTAATGGTCAGAGCGGAGTCTGTTATTTCCATTAAATTTTCAATGAACCGAAGAAAACCGTCACAATTTGCGAAATTTCGGAGCGAACGACAACTTGGCCCCAGAACTGAGCAATACGCGACGCATTGTCACGCGCGCTGTAAAAAATTTTTAGAAAAAAGTATCGCACCTTAGCCAACAAGTGCTCCATTTTGATTTTGATTGATTATGCTTTACGTTTGAGCTGTAAACTATCGATACTTTGAGTTGTTTATCTTATTATTTATATTCACGGGCATGTAAACAGACCATTACTGTGTATTTGTGGTCAGTCACGTGGTTCAGTTCGACCAATCAAAATGCGACAGACAGGGCATGGTAATACAAATTACAAATTGTTATTTTTGATGATATCAATTCCTCAGTTTTACATTAAGTCCCTGACCCAAGGTTATTACTTATACAATTCAGTAAATTCTTCATTCGGGTTCGAAATATATTAACACCATACGGTTCATGTAACAAAAGCATTCAGCAGCCAAACCCCACCTTTATAACATAGTCAATATTCTTACGAAAGGGAGCATTATCAAGACTGTCAACAACCGTTACTTTAAAAAGCCCTGGGTACCAAATCCTACCTTGCGATGACTGAAGTTCACCTAATAGCAAATAGGCAGAGCCTTCGCCTATATTCACTGTATGCACGAAAGGCGGCACGCAAGTGAAGGCAAACTTTCTGAAATTAATTATGGGGTTATATCACGCAATTGCCTCAGACGAAGGATGAATGAATGCCCCAAGTGTAAATCAAAGTGTTGAATGATATGTTATAACAAAATAGTGTAAAGCTACCGATTTTGTTGTTAAGCTCTGATGAGTCAGAGCAGCAGAAATGGCAGTCTTGCTTGGAGGGCTGTCTTGGGGACAAGGGTACCAGCCTTAGGGACGACCTCTTGACCTCCACCACAGGTTGTGCTGTATGAACATTTGCAGTCAGATGAAATTACTTACTTTGTTTTACCTATTTTATATTGTATTAGTGGTTGTATACCTTTGATTTCATTGTTTATTTCGAAATGAATTTCCATGCCGGACGCATTCATAGAGAAAAGCGAATGTTACAGAAGTCATTCACTGTAACGTCAAAGTTGCTATAATTGCGTAATGCCTACACTTCTACACATGTACCTTTCGCCCAGTGACCAATAGTCAAGAACTTGTAAATAAAGTCATAAAAAGATAATGATATTGACTTGACAGTGTAATTGAGACCATGCACAATATTCACATGTACAGTAAATATTATGACGAGTTTGCATTTTCATTGTATGTAAATAACCACTGTACAGGTTGTATATAGGAGGTGTCTTTATAAACACAAGGAGAGAACGCCTGCCAAGGAGAGAACGCCTGCCAAGATGTAACATCCAGATTTAAGAAATAAACGGTATCATGTTTGAAGACTTTGAGCCACTACTCTCATTCTGTATCCGAAGTCTTCTGGCTTGCTTTTTCCCCGAAGGGAAATGGTGAGCGATGATACATGGCGAGCGAAAATAGATGTACAAAGGGAAAAGCGATGGTTTTTAATTTAAAAATGTCAATAAATTTGTATAATTAATTATTTGTTTTTTAACCCAAAATATGCTTCGTTATATATACTTTATTCTTCCTTCGAAGAACAGGTCTTGCAAGACATCAGGAAAGTTTGAGGCAAAAGTGATAAGCTTTACGACAGACGTGCTTTGCCTAAAACTGCTATGATGGAATAAATAAAGTACCACACTATATTCTTTAAAATGTATCAGAATGGAACTCATTGTCCAAAGCATTTGCCTAAATTTCGCACAAAATCAAATAATACAAATTGTATGAAATTTTATCAAAGTTTTGTGTCAATTTACGAATCATCTTATTTGCAAGTTCTGATTCACTTTCATCACTAACAGTAACCTATGCCGTGCCCTAAACACCGCTATTTATCCACATCTCTACTGTTTTACCAGGGGTTGAGTGTTAACAGTTTGAGCAGCATTGAATACAGTATTATCACATGCACAAGCCAAGTTTCCCGTCTCCGAACAAGAAATACGGGATTTTTTCTCTGGTTGTTCTACGTCACGACAACCCGCGTCTATGTCATCAATTTTGGTAAGTCGGGCCTTTTTTGCGTCAATCTTCGTAGTGCTCGTCAATATACAAACGACATGGCGGCCGGTATTTCTCCCAAAATCAAAACGTCTCTGACGTGAACATATCGTAAAAATTACTCATGATTATTAGAATCTGACAAAATACATCCATGAGGCAAATTTTGAGTCCTTGTGTTTTAGTTTTATAGCCAATAAGGGGGTTTGTATTCGTATAGACTTCGCTGAAGCCTGAACTTTCGACGCACTGTGTACTTTCATGCGGTACATATACGGTTTCCACTGCAAAAAGGGGGTCAAGTGCGGTGTCCAGGCCTCAAAAAGTCATTTAATGAAATCGATGTTTTCATTGACATATGACAATAATAATCCGAACAATGAAAACACAGGAGTGTACCGACTGTATATTCCTAAGGAATTACGTGAATTATTTGAGGAAACAACAAACTCGAAGCTGCTCGCGTTACCACGGGCCCCGTAAACATTGTAATAAGGGTCAGACGCGACGTTACACAGTGTTCTCGCCGTAGGGATTCAGTCGATTTTTGTTCCCGAAAAATAGCGTATCTTTGAGGTAAAGTACTCGGCCTATGCTGTCTTTGAAATAGTGTATAACTTTGCGGAAGGTACGTGTAAACAGAAAGGTCTTCTGGCATTTGCTCCATACATGAACGTAAATGCCGTGTTCCTCGCTCACGCGACGGACGACTGGAAATGATTGACAACTTGCCGAAGGCGGATGATATTATACCTAAAGCAATTCAAAGTTCATACGCGGAATCGTTAGGGAAAACGTCTTTTCCTTGTTACAGAGTTCATTCACTTTGACATCAATTCTGCATAAAGGTTAATAATCAGGTTCAGAGTTGTTAATTATGTCACAGACAAATATAGACAGACTGGAAACGCGGCAGGCCTTGTGTTCCATGGTCGTCTCGGGAGACTATTGGCTTTTCATATTAAAATGAGCTTCAAAGGTGTTAAACTTTTTTCGAGGCTTTGTTTGTGGTTGATAATTGCACGAGATTACGCGAAAAATACGACGAGATGATGTCGTACTGCAAGTCGCGTAGCAACCATAGTTACTTTATGAGCTCTCAGGCCAGAAACACTGCTTCACGCCAATTAAAACATAACACGCCAGCAGTTTCATAAACATGTCCTTCCTTGATGCACGTGCAAAATACCACTGCATGAAATCGGGCGTTTACGATTTTATAAGCTTACGTAAACGCGCCTTATCTGCTTCCTGTCCCTTCGATTAAGCCGGCTATTATTTCCTAGGGCTGTGACCGGCAGAAACTTACACATCCTAAATCTCACACTTAAGCTGTTACAGGCCGTGTACGTCGAGTGTACAAATACGCCGAAATGCACGTTTCAGCAGCATAATTTGTTGCAATTTTCATCTATAGTACTTATATTATGACCTATGTTTTCCTTAACATACACTTTTGTGGTTTACGGGGCTGAAGATAGACAATAAATATGCTATGTATGGGTTTCGAGAGGGTTGCTAAACTATGTCGAAGTTGTTAGCGTCATTGGACAGACGGGGTAATTGTCACCACTGCCCGTTGTCAATTCATAAGCAACGCGCTCGGGTAACACACAGGAAGTATGGAGCTCTTCGGTAACGTTTCTTACTGTGATCACATTCTTGTACTTCTGTAGTATGTCCAATCATATATAAAGGAACATTAATAGTGGAGCAGCCTCAGTCAATTTTAGCACAGAATTTCTCCCAGTAAAAACAGTCTTCCAAGTAACTAAAGGCTGACGGTGGCCATCTTCACTATATATGACACCCTGATCATTTTGACATCTAGAGTTATTCGACCTATAGTTTCGACGGCTACCTTGATTCCCCTTATAGTCACTTCCAACAATGGAAACTCTCATTTCACCCCTTTGCTTCATGTTAACGCACATTTTAAGGCGACTTCTAATTCGAGGTACGTTTAAAGAACGTTTAAAGAACGTGAGCTCTCACTTCGAGTATTGAGCAGCAGCCAAACCGAGGCATGGCAGCGTGACATTATCGGTGTCTACCAACATGCATTATCGCCTATAGCGCCCACTTTACCTCATAACTGCTTAACTTTTCATCATTTCAATCCACTCTGATTTCATTTGTAATTAGCCACCGACTGTGAATTACAGCTGGTGGTCAGAATGAATCGGGTCAATGTAGCAATCATTTGGCTCGACGCTGCTCAGTAATTGGACTATGTCGTAACCTACTGAGGCCCAAATTAGGTGCGCCAATGTTACTTTTGATTTGAGGGAGCTTGTTTTGGTAATTAAGTTTGGGAATGAGCCATGGCGAGACGGGTCGGTTATGTCTGAGACAAGATGACCTTTCAAAACCCAGAGACGTTCCTTCATCAGTCACTTGACTTTGTATATGTTTTGTTTGGTTCATGTATGATTGTCTTGCTCTTCTAACAGTGTTGATTTGACACATTGATATGCCTGTGTTGAAGACGCTGTTACCACGTGTCGGTGTTCGTTCGTTCGTTTGTTTGTGAAGTATTTCCGTCACTAATGTATATTTTATATTTTGTTTATTTGCATTGATTGAGATTTGTATTCTTATATTTCGTTCTTTTTTTGTCAAGATATACGACCATCAGTTGCTTGAGTTGATGTGGCTTTGGTGGATGTGAGATTGCTGAGCTCTTCTAAAGGTGTTAGTATTTTTAATATGTTGAAGACGCTGTCACTGCGTCCTTCGTGTTTTCTCCCTGTTTAAACCTCATATCAGCCTCATTAACCTTGAGTCGAAGACGCTGTTAAAGCGTCGTTGCTGTTCGCTTGTTTGTCAAGTCTTGCACATATATATTTTAGGGCAGTATTAGAATTAGCTAACTAAAAGAAAATTCACATTTCCTAAAATAGATTTTTACTCTATTGTGTACTGTGTTTTATTCTGTGTCTATTCTATACAGTCATACAGTCTGCACTGTGTGTATAGTATATCCATCACAGATCTGTGCCGTGTAGAAACATAGGCAGCAGAGAGGACTACTGTCTATGGTGGGAACACAGACAACGAGAAAACAATTATCCATGTCTGTGGTGCTGGGAACATCGTCCCTACACCCACCGTGGTGGGAACAACCACCTTGCAACTTGCCTATTATAATTATAATTGACCAATTTGTTGACACTTGTAAGTGTTTGACAAGCTCACAGCTACTGTCCAAGCTTGCAGCTACTGTCCACAGGCTCCGGGACAGCTAACCGACCAGATCAACACAAACAAAAACCAATGGTAAAAGTAGTAAAATAAGCAAAATTCTGTCATCGATCATGAGTTTGGTTCTATTACCCTCACACCGTCCCCTGTAAAGATGCCAAAATTAACGTAATTTAACAGTACTTTGTAGTACCGTATCGTTAGACACACAGCTTCCCTCTGAAGGGAAGAAAAGCGTTACAAAAACAAATAAGGAAGTTACTCAAAAGAAACCATATAACAGTGTTTCAAAGTAATAATAAGAAAAAGAAAAACATTCATTCAGAAACCAAAACAATAGCATGATTAATCTATCAAGATAGCGAGAAAATCAAATGATGATTACATTCCAGATAGTCCAGATAGGAATATTAACTGTACTTGCACAATCACCGTTTCCTTATTTTTGGCTAGTGACGTCGATTCCTCCTGTTCACTTAGCTTTCTAGAATTTGATCGCGGGAATAAATAGGAAATGAACCCCACATGAGCTTTGGGTTATTGGTTAGCTTTACAGGTTGTCGACGGAATCTGGGGCGAGGAGAGGTTATTTTAGCAGTCATTTGGGCGAAGTGATGACGAAATTTGTTTGGTGTTTGTCTGATTGTTTGTTTATATCCTTTTTGGAGCGAAGAGATAACCGTTTTTAGGAAGAAAAGAAGATTAGTAACATGGGGACAGAGCTCAAAAAAATCGAGTCTAGGCCCTATTTTTCGATTTTGACCTTCGTCCACAGCGGCAAATAGGGTCTAGGCTAAAGGGAATCTTGCTTTTAGAGTATGTTTCGACAAAAAGGCTACACAAACCAATGTCACCGTCATCGTAAATACATCAACGCTCGATTACATAGTTTTTTAATGTGGTCGGACCTGCTTTTTATCGATAGACGAGAAACGATCGCTGGTGCATTGAAAACCGTTGTCAATCAAATAGATGTGTAAACCACAGCATGAATATCCGGGTGTGTTGGTTCTGTAAACAGGTCCTAACAATGCTTTAAACCCCTTCCGGTTATGTTCAGCGGTCGACTACAGTATAGTAGTGGATAGACAGTAGAAACGACTGTAGGTGGTAGGAGCGTTGCGTCCATGCTATAACCGGAAGACGCATTTTCGCAGAAAGTAATTGTATAACCAGATATGAACTGAATATGCTCACGTGTTTTTACAACAGGTTCATTAATAGTAGTACCCTTCACAGAACAAAAAGATATATGTTATCACTATATGTAGCAGGCTTTTTCAACTCCGCACAGTACTCTGAGAGTTTAATCACTAATTACAAAATTTTATTTAATATGCAATGAGTTGTTAATTAACTTGACACTGCTCGATGCTTCATGGGACAACTAGATATCCATCAGATCAACATTTGTAGCACGTTTTATTTAATTTAGTGTTGTAATTTTAGAGTAATGTCACTAATTACAAAGTTCATTAAATATGCAAAAAACCCAAAATAACTTGACACTATTCAATGATTCATAATACAATTAAATATTTATGAAATCAATTTCTGTAGCACGTTTCACAAAATTTGGTGCCGTAATTTCAATAATTACAAAGTTTATTAACTATGCAAATGAACCCTTAATTAACTTTACACTACTAAATGCTTTACAACACAGTTAGATATCTGTCAGATCAGTATATGCAGCAGTTTTCATGACGTTTGATGCAGTTATTTCGGAGTCATATGACTAATTATAAAACTTCACGAAATATGCAAATGAGCTAATTATTAACTTGACACTGCTCAATGCTTCTCAGTACAATTGGATATTTATCAGATCAACATCTGTAGCAAGTTTCATCAAATTTAACGCTGTAATTTGGAGTAATATCACTAATTACAAAGTTCATTAAATATGCAAATGAACCCTTAATTAATAGCACACTACGAAATGCTTTACACAACAGTTAGATAACAGTCAGATCAGTATCTGCAGCAGATTTCATCACATTTGGTGAAGTTATATCGGAGTTATATGACTAATTAAAAACATTCATGAAATATGCAATGAGCTATTTTTAACTTGACACTGCCAAATGCTTCTAAGTATAATTAGATATATATCAGATCAATATTTGTTGCAAGTATCATCAAGTTTGGTGCAGGAATTTCAGAGTTATCTCACAAATAACAAAAGTTCATTAAATATGCAAATAAGAAGATAATTGACATGACACTCACAGTATCATCATAATGTTCTGAGACTGTCATCTGTGAAAAGTTCATGAAATTTGGTGCGGTATTTCTTGATATCTGTCTACACTGTCATTACCGTCTCCATAAGGAAACCGTTGTAAGGAAACAAACAATATTGCATAACTTCATTAATATGCAAATCACACTAACCAAAATCTAATCAGTTCTTGCAAGTAGCATATGGTACCTGTGTACCAAATCTGACTTGAATCCGTTCAGGCGTTTTTGAGTTATCGTGTAAACAGACAGACAGACACACACACACGCACACGGACAGACAGACAGACATCGCTATGACATTAGCCCACGTGTTTACACACGTGAGCTAAAAATGATATTAGTGTTGCTAATGCCGCGTGAAATTGCTATACATTTCACTTAGACCATTCCATGACAACAGTAGTGGGAATTTGCGAGAATCATAACCTTGTAATAGTGCAAATCAACATTTTCTGGATGCTGTAGGTGGCAGAGAATGGAAGTTAGCCTATGACGTCGGACTATCAAGTACGGTTTCCCGGTGTTGCTTGGATGAGAAATTATGAGGTGCTAACCTATCCTCGTTAATTGAGATAAGCTGATAAACAAAGCCTGATTCATAATCGACTACTCTCTTTTGGCTACTCTACAGTCTCGTGTAGAAAAAACGTACAAAAGAGCGCGTGAATGATCAACGTTCGATGTGCAGGGGTTAGCACATCATTTTTGAGACACTAGTCTACGGGCTAGTCGCCAAAAACAAATCATTAGCTCAGCCTGAGTTTCGACTAGTCTGCCGGTGACTGTTAAATTTTGTGAAAACCTGGTTTTGCGCCCTTCTACAACTGGGAAAATGCGTTTGTTATGGAGATTTTGCCAATATCATAGAGAATAGAGGTCCTGTTTCTCTACTATCTAGGCCTACATTGACGAAACTTGTTAACCAAAACAATATAGCAAAATGCCATACCAATCTTGCGTGCTTACATGATAGAACTGTTGGCCCAATGTGATAATTTTGCATTTACCCTGCTACCTCAATGTTGTGAATATCTCGTTGACCTCATTGACCCTACCCATTAAAAACATTTTATTCCTCTATTCCCATGTAAAGGCTGCAGAAATAAACAAAATTGCAACAAATAACACAGAAAATATTAACTTTCAAATTTGAGTCGATTACGATGCCGATGGTACACTGTAAAGTTAAGTGTTCAAGGATAGAACACCAATTAAACGCCTTTTTGTAACACTTTTTAACGCCTCTAGACGTTCAGAAATTTAACACTACGTGTTCAACCAACGTTCAATTTTTGAACACACGTGTGCAGATTTTGAACGCTACGTGTTCATCAGACACTATATTGAACACCCTGGTGTTCCATATCTGAACACACGTTGCACATGAAATGTGTTCAAAAAGTTGAACGCATTTACGCGTTCAAAGGGCTGTAACACCTTTTTGAACGCATGGACGCCGTTCAACGATAAGTGTGTTAAAGGCTAGAACACATGATGCGCGCTTGTTGAACACCTTTAATTTTGGTGTTAACAGGGTGTTCAAGCCTGGAAATAACAAAATGGACCACTGATATTCAGTAAAATTATTTTATTCTAAAAATACACAAAACATTTCTAGAGTAAAATACAATAATTTACTGTAAAATGGGCAAATAAACATTGCCACTTTATATGTAAAATTTGTCAGAGGAAAATACTAACGGTGTTAACATCCTCCTATCAAAAAAAGCAATAAAAAACCCATAAACACTGTAGATCGTTTTAAAAAATATGAACAAAGTAATGACAAAACAGGTTTTACTTAAATATTGTATATTACGTTTTATGTTCACACTGGTTTAAAACGTACAAAAACTCATCTGAAAAAGCTCAAAATTTGGCTTACTTATTGTGTTGAAAACGCGTATATGTATGAAATGCATACTCCATTTTTGTAAGATGGTTTCTTAAAGGGACAAAGTCGGCCATTTTTTCATAAATTTTGTTTGATACGAGATAATACTCATATTGTTTGACATGTTGAAAGATACTGAATGAATGGGTGACCATGCATATATTCGACCCCGGTTTTAGAGACTATACATGAAACCATCGCGAAATGAATTAATGGTCATTACCATTAATTCATTTTTGCTAGGGTTTCATATACTTTGTCCAAAATCGGGGTCGAATATATGCATGGTCATCCATTAATTCAGTATCTTTCAACATGTCAAACAATATATAGTATCTCGTATGAAACAAAATTCCGGAAAAATGGCCGACTTTGTCCCTTTAAAGATATTTCCTCTAGTATGAATAATTGTAAATTTTGAAGGAAAAGAAGTTAGTCAAGGCTTCTCTAGTGCACATAGTATATAGTTGTCCACACTAAAGTAAACACAACACGCCAAGTTGTCAAAGTGTCACAGTAAGGCACAACATGCAGAAAGTGGGGAAAGTGGGTCCTTGGCAGGGTAAAACCTATTTCCTTGTCCAACAAAGTCCTTTATAAAAAAAAAGTTTGTTTGTAATACTTTAAATAAACCCTAAAATAAATCGGTGACATTTCAAAAATCTACTTCTCAGAATTAAAAAACCTATTCGTAAAGACCTTTCAAATTCTGGTGTACCCTGCTGTTAAATTTCATACAATATTTTTTTACAAAAAATGTTAAAAATCACCCTTAAAATAAAAAAAATGTAAATTTCATCATAGCTTCAATATATCACATTCTAGTAATCCCTAATATCTTTAAAATGTTTGAAATGTCTTTAATGTCTTTAAAATACAAAGTTTCAAATTTCTGCAAAATTTGAACAATCTGAAAAGGCTATCAGTAGAGATCTTTGTCCTAAATATCAAAGCTGTTCAATTAGCAGTTTTGAAGAAGTTAATTTAAAGGGTTTTTTTGATCAAAAATGGCAAAACTAGCCATGAAATTTTAAAATTTGAATATTTCATCACAACTAGCAAGAATTTGACTAAGGTCATTCTTAGGGAGATGTTTACCAAATATTAAAGGCGTCAGTAAAAGAGAAGATTTTTGCCAAAAAATAGCAAAATTAGCCTCAAAAATATAAATTTGCATATCTTATCATAATTTGAACATATCTCATTAGGGTAATCCCTTGATACGTGTAGTCCAAATATTAATGGATTCGTACAGGCTGTTTTGAAGAAAAACCTTGGGATGTACAAATTTGAGGACAATGCTACACATCCACCTATTTAGCTAACAGCAAAGCTATAAACCAGTTGCTAAGAACAAGAGACGTGTTGAGCTACAATACAATATAACCTTAGGTTTTGTAGCAGGCTATGATCAACTAAATGTTACAGGGTATAAGCTTTCAAAGACGCGGAGTCTCCTTCATCAGATGCAAGGCGGAATAAAAAATTGAAGCAGAAAGTGACAGAAAATTCAGAGTGAAAATTTCAGAAAATTCAGTAATTCAGAGTGGACATTTTTACTCTGAATTTTCTGTCGCTTTCAGCTTTTAATTTTTCATTCCACCCTCGCATCTGATAAGGGTGACAACACGTCTCTGAAAGCTTATTCTCCGGCAACATTTAGTTGATCATAGCATGCTACCAAAGCTGACCCTTGTAAGTTTAAATCTACATTAGAGATGAACTGAGGTTCTCAAGCTTGTTTCCAGACAGCTGCCTGTACACTCATCTTCTTCATTATCTGTACCACTGTGTACAACCAGCTTCTGTAACAACTCTTCGATTGTCAGTTAAATCCAACTTTTTACATCCTTTAAATAATGCAGCAATAGGTAATATGGCGAGATGAGACTTTAAATGAAAGACAAAGGGCTGATTAGGTTAAGGAAAAGGGAGACTTTCATATACAGTGCCTCTTTTCAATACTGTTACAAAATATTTGCTTCTTCTTGTCATCAACTGAATAAAATAAAAAAGCCAAACTCTCATATTTTGAAACAATACATTGTATACTCTACGATGTTTAATTGATGTTTTATATGCGATTGTGCCTACTAAAAGACATGAGTTAGCTGTGATTACGCAGCGGTACTATGCAAGGCGTATCGATCGCGCACAGGTCAAGGGTTATCGCTACAGTTGTGCTGCGATGACCCTTGACCCGAGTGAGATCGATCGATAGGCCATGGCCAAAAGTACCACTGCGTATTCACAGCTAGTTGTTGGTATACCAGCCACTGTAAGAAAAAAGGTTTCTTCACGTAGTTAAGCTATTTCAAAGTACAATACAATTAATTTCAAAGGATAATAATACAGATGTTTCAAAATCTAATACCTTTTACTATTTTGGAGAGAAAACTTACCCTTTCTGGTCTTGCTTCCGCACGATCACGACTTCAGGGTGCGCTTTCAAGAAAAATGTCGCAACTTCCGTTTTGATGCATCATGGGATAGGAAAAGGCACCAAACTTGAACACCAAGTGTTTAGAAGTAGAACGCCTCTTCACTCCGATGTTAAAATTTAAACGTTCATGGTGGTTTTCTGATTTTCTTTTTAAATTTTCTAAATTTAAACCCGTAATAATCATGTAAAATTATTGTGTACACTTCCTTTTTTAGAAAAAAACATGCTTTCAGCAATTGTAGACCGGAAATATTTTTCACTTAGTGTAAAATTCGTTACACCAAAGTCCGTGTAAGTTTGCCGCACAGGGAGGCAGTAGTAAATTTAAGATTGTTTATTGTTTCACAGTATTGCAAAATTTCTGTGATGCTGAGTTTTTGAACACTTGAAGGAGATGGTTGTTAAACTTCGCCTTCAGGTTTAGAACATCATTGTTAATAATATGAACACTAGTGTTAACAATATAAACACTAGCCGTTCAAATTTGAACACCGACATGTACATTTTGAACGCGTAAAGACGCGTCTGGCGTCCACAATTTTTACAGTGTAGTTGACTCCAGTACAGTGGTATGAAAACATTTACTTGCTTCGTGCGGTCACATGCGCCGGTCGACGATGTTCTCTTTTGGCGAATCGAAGGAAACACGTCCTGAGCCAAGGCAACTGGATGGTTATGTCGTTTTGAGACATAGTAGTCATGATGACACCATGGAGCTAGCTAGCTCCATGATGGCACCAACCTTGCCAAAATACTACTGCTTACGTACAACATGACTTTAAAAGAGACGTAAAAAAAGAATCGGCAGTTTCGATCGCAAATACGTTTGCATTGTCGACTTGAGATGTTTCCTGGAAGATACCAAGCAAACCGTCGAAATATGACCAAACGGCTCATTTCTGGGCCATCACTTCCTCCAAAATGAGAACCATAAACTCAAGTGTACAATCGTTACCACAGTAATTAAAAACCGGCAGGATTTCTAAATATACCAATGTCCACGTTTTAAAAAACACTGAACAAAAATTTTACAAGCGCTGTGAAGTACGGAAAAAATTCCAAAATTTTACACCCGGGCGAAATGTGCCTGCAATACGAAACAACCGGATTGCTTCTGTTAAGAGGTGTGTTGCGCTAATCCTTGTTTGTTGCGTATCGATGTGGGGTTTTTTTGGACAGAATTAGTAAATAGGAAAATTTTGCATCAGTCCCTACAGTTTGGTTAATGAGATTTTATGCTGCGGATTAGTCTATATACCTAACTCATGCACATTTGTTGCGTACCCGGCATTTCCCAGCATTTTAAATTGGATCTGTGGTGTGATCTGAAAGTTTGTGTTTTGTGCGTGCCAGCACTTGTTAGCTAAGGCTAATCAGACACACATTTAATCACCTTCCACCGATGAAGTCGATGAGGCTGCGCGTGTGGACAACGAACCATTTGGCCATACTGTATATTACGCTTGTCACTGATTCTTGTCTTCTTTTGTCATCGAAGTAAATAATCACTCACATGAGTGACAGCTTTTTATTTGCCCCTTTGCATCAGAGCTGAATCGCGTCACGGTATTCCTTGCATAAATGCATATGAAATTAGCTGGTTACCGTTTGCCTCCTGGTAGCGTTGCTTGCTTTTTTTAGCTTTTTCACATTGTTCCCGTCGCCGCTGGATTATTACTGATATCTTACTCTAAACGTTACTTTTGGATAATACAGACTGTCAGTCTGAAGTAATAAGCCGACTGCAATTGCGTTTATAAAGCTTTCCCCAGATTGAGTGCTCTATAATATTGGACTGCGCTCGATTCCCGATAGTCGAACCGACGATTGTACGCAGTGTCAGATTTCTTTTACAGACTGCCTGACTGACAAACATTAAATGTTTTATCATATACCTAGATTCACGTACCATGTAAACCTATGGAAAAGGCGCTCTTACAGGTGTGTAATAAGTTGCCGTATCACGCCCAGGCACACTTTGCCCAAATAAGGTAGTGTGCGCGCTTTTTCGAACTTTTCGTTGTCGTTGCTATCAACGTACATTCCATTCGAAAGCACGTCAGCGCGAGATTCGAACTCGTTTCTATGCGCTTCGCTCGTAGTTTTGAAGCAAATTGTAGACAGATCGAATCTATTCCGATCAAAATGGTTTTAAAACAAGTGCTTGATAGTATCCTCTAAGGTTTTGCTGAGAAAGTGTATTTTAACGAGCAGGGTCAACTACTCATCTGTGCTCATTCTGTTGTGACATTGGCGTTCGCATAGAACAAGCTCGTGACGCGTTCCACAACAGAACAAATGACAACATCGTACATATTAATCCGCAAAGTTGCGTGGCTCATATTTTTTCAATTACGCCCATCACTTTACAAAATTGTATTGATAAATACTGAAACATATCACAACCGTTCCAATAAGGTATATGATAAAACCTTTACGGCCCAGATACGGGTTTTGCGGACCTCGGTGCCTCGCACGCCCCAAATTTTGGTACTAGAAAAGAATTTACCAAGATTTACCGATATTTGAAATAAAAAATGGCTGCCATCCCTGTGTTAACTCTATGGAGAAAATAAACTTTTTCGAATTTCGAAAACTAAGCCGGTGAAAAGTTTTCTTTCGCAAAGAGCTTTTAAATGAACCCCCACATGTGGTATATCAGAAGAGAATTGTAAAAGTTTGATAGTCCGAATATCTGTCCCCGAGGTGCGTTCTACCTTAACATGGGAACCTCTGGAGCGTACCTGTCCTTGAAAGCGAGTAAAATCATCATACAACGACGTGAAAATCGCGGTTTTTCGAGCGATTTTCGAGATGTGAGGTAAAGTAAACCCCACATTAGCTTTGTTATGTCTATTTGAGGTCTCGTCATGCTACTTTTAACTCGATCGCTCGTAAATAGAAGGTTATTTTAGGGCTCAGAAATTGGGATGCATGAGCTGGAAGGGTGCTGAGGTTGCACCCCTTGTTTAAGTGTATGAAGAGAGTTTACGTTAGCAGAGAGTTGTAAGAGAGTTGTATCGGGCCAAGTAATGGTAGTGTCCTTGTAGCGTTTCTTATGACATCTATGTTACGTTTGAAACATTAACAACAACACAACAGTTATGTTCGTCGAATTTTATTGGTCAACAACAACAACAACAACAACAACACGACTAATAAACATAAACAACAATACAAACAACAACAACAACCAGATGTCGGGCCAAGTAATGGTAGTGTTCTTGTAGCGTTTCTTATGACATCTACGTTACGTTTGAAACATTAACAACAACACAACAGTTATGTTCGTCGAATTTTATTGGTCAACAACAACAATAGCACATAAACAACAATACAAACAACAACAACCATATTTCTGGGTTCCCTATGCTTCTAGTTGTCTCTTGAATGTTGACCCAGTCGTTTGCCTTACATGTAAAGGCAAGCCTAGGCGTAGCAGCGTGATCTACTTTTCATTTTTATGGTCTCTTTCAACTGGGCGAAGCTTTTGAAGAGGGTATGTTTATAACAATTGGAAACCATCTTGGTATATCATGGCCTATCTCCACTACCTTATGTGAACAAGATTAACAGCTTTGTTTTGGGATATATTTCAGAAGACTTAGTGTAGTAAAAGCTGAGAACTTGAAAAAAACACGTATCTTTTGCCAAATTACTAAATCGTAAACGTCGCGAATAACTTTTGACTAATAGCATACACATACTAAAAAGTTCTCCCATAATGCCCTGAACAACGTCCAAAGGGAGTCTTACACTTCAATCATCAACAATGTATGCTCTTCAACGTTGGTTGCTTTTGTGCCTCACAGTATCATTGACAGGTACGTAAACCCAAAACTCTGATATTCATGTGTACAGTTAGCATACCGCCGTCTGTCTATTGTGAAAGCGAGACACTTCTTTTGTGGAGCAATTTGCCAAAAGGACGTGTGTATTTTGGCTAACAAAACGCCATTAGACCTAAGTACAACTCTTCAGGTAAGAAGGGGTTAATTCTGACAGGGTGGAGAACTAATCGTGTTATTGAAAGGGGAGTTGCTGTTTAAAATTTAGGTACGGATCACTTTGAAGGTTAAGCCTTTGCGAGATGTTGTAGTTACACTGTGGTTGGAGTGATTTCCGTCGTTCTTGAAATTGGAAACTGCATGCAGCTGAATTCTTATTGTGAAGTAAGGAAATGTATCTGACGACCCTGATTATTTTTCCCTCGTAGAATATACTCGGTTAATATGTCAGGTGGCATCTGCAATCTCACTTCCATAGAGAAAAAAACATGTTTTATTATAGTCGCACAACATGATCAAGGATACGTTCGAATGTTATGTAAACATTGTTTTTTTTTCAAACTTACGGGCTCAGGATGTCGTGACACACACGCCTGTTCTATATGCAGCCAAATTCCAATTGTGAAGTGAAATGAAGAAATGTAGTTGGCAAATGTGATGATAATTTCGCCGCTGGAAAATGCCCAATTAAAGCCCCTGTAGCTGTAACTCTTAAAAGTTCTTGACCTGAAAAAGGCTTCTATTTTCTCTGGTTTTCTTTTAATTCTACAAATTAAAAGATGTATTCTTCTACTAATGAAAAATTTGACTAGTACATTTAAATTTTAACCGTTATTTTGATTTTCCTCCATTTTTTAAAAATGGTAATATTACAAAAAAAAGCATATGATGTCCCTATAGAAAACATTCAGCACTTTACATTATAATTGACTACTCTGTTATTTCTATGAAGATTCCAATGCATATATGTATTATTTGCATTCTTTTTTATTTGCATGAGGGCGCCATTTTACGTTTGGGTAAACTTAAAATTGCTCATACAGTCCCAGTGGAAAGTTTATTATGCTTGATAAACACCCCTCAATGAGTACATTCTCAAGAACTTGTTTTAGTTTAGAAGTAAAATCACAAAAATACTGCTAAAAGATACAGCTATTTGGCCTTTAATATGTCAGGTAGGCATTTGGCAATCACATTTTCATAAAGAGTACCACAACGTTTTTCATCATAGTCGCACAAGGATACGTACAAGATTATGTAAAACGGTTTTTTTTTTCTGACGTGTTCAACACGTGAGCATATGGTTTAGCCATGTCTGTCTGTGTGTGTGTCTGTGTGTGTGTCTGTGTGTCCGTGTGTCTGTATCCCGTTATCTCAAAAACGGCTGAACGTATTTCAGTCAAATTTGGTAGACATCTTCAGAATTCAAATGGCTAGAACTGAAAAGGTTTTGGTGGCGTGGCTTGCATATTAATGAAGTTATCACAGTTTCAATTTTTGTGATACATGGTAGTCTATGGGAAGCATGATGACCATGGTTTCTGACATCTCGACCCCTAACCAACTCGACCCTAGACAACTCGACCCGCTACCAACCCAACCGTGGTTAGACCTTATAGCCTTGCTCCTTCATGCCAAATATCAAAGTCACAGGTCTTGCCAATTTTGAGAAGAAGATTTTTAAAGTATTGTTTTTCTGATTTTTCTATGACCTTTGACCTCCCCTATACCTATGCAGCTAAGCTATGGCAATGGCTTATTCTGGCGTATGTTAAAGTCCAAGACAGCCAGCGTCTATTGGACAATGGCCAGTAGGGGACCAAATTGCTCTCCACAATTTTGGGGATTCCACTTGACCTTTGACCTTGGCATCTTTCCGCAACTCATTTATTATGTGCATTTCTAATTCTGAGCTAGCCAATAGAGCTAGAGGTCTGATTTTTGGTATATAGGGATAACTTAGCAATACAAATTTTTTGACAAAATGTCATGTGATCTCCATGACCTTTGACCTCAAATGTACATATATGGCCATAACTAAGTAACCACAAGTGCTACACCCTTCATATTTGGTATGATGGGAGACCTTATGACATCACATCCTGTACCTCATTAATTATGCGCATATCTAATTCTGAGCCAGCCAATAGAGCTAGAGGTCTGATTTTTGGTATATAGGGATAACTTAGCAATACAATTTTTTTGACAAAATGTCATGTGACCCCGATGACCTTTGACCTCAAATATACATATATGGCCATAACTGAGTAACCACAAGTGCTACACCCTTCATATTTGGTATGATGGGAGACCTTATGACATCTCATCCTGTACCTTATTAATTATGCGCATATCTAATTCTGAGCCAGCCAATAGAGCTAGAGGTCTGATTTTTGGTATATAGGGATAACTTAGCAATACAATTTTTTTGACAAAATGTCATGTGACCCCGATGACCTTTGACCTCAAATATACATATATGGCCATAACTAAGTAACCCCAAGTGCTACACCCTTCATATTTGGTATGATGGGAGACCTTATGACACCACATCCTGTACCTCATTAATTATGCACATATCTAATTCTGAGCCAGCCAATAGAGCTAGAGGTCTGATTTTTGGTATATAGGGATAACTTAGCAACACAATTAACTTGATTTTAGTCATTGAAACTTGCTATATACATCAAGGGTACTGTGATATAACATTATTGAAAGTCAAAAGACGTTTTTACTTCAGCCAATTCCTAATTTGCATATTAAATGAATTTTCATACTTAGGGATATTCATCTGAATTGACTTGATCAAAATTGATGTAACGTGCCATGTACATTTTAGACACTGTAATACAATATTATTGAAAGTCATTAAGCATTTTCTCTTCAGCCAATTCCTAATTTGCATGTTTAACCCTTTCAGGCCTAAACCCCTATATATAGGGGTAGATCTGGTAAGTTGCCAGAAAGCCAGGCCTGAAAGGGTTAATGAACTTTCCTAATTAGAGATATATATCTGAATTGACTTGACCAAAGTTGACAAAACTTGCTACATATATTGCAGATACCATGATACAACATTATTGCAATCATTAAGCATTTTTACTTAAGTCAATTCCTAATTTACATATTTAATGAACTTTGCTTATTAGGGATATATACTGGGATTTACTTGATCAAAGTTGGCAAAACATGACAACATTGATGATTATACCTGGTTAAAACAATATCAAAAGTCATTTCACATTTTCATGTCAGCTAATTTACAATTTGCATATCTAATGAGCTTTCACAGCTCGGCATATATGGCTTGAAGGACTTGGCCAACGGTAATTACACTTGCTATATAAAATGGTGATACAATGACAGCAGTCAAAGAACTTTAATATTTTTTTTTCAGCTAATTACATATTTTATACTTCATGACCTTTGAGAATTAATCGGCGGTGATTATTGTTCATTATGTTGATCATAATACTTTCAATGAAGTTGCAAACATGTGGCAAAGGTTCAAATTTACACATAACTGTATGAAACACGTGAGCACTTTCAGTTCATATCTGGTTATACTTTTGGATTCAGAGAGTCGTAACATAAACGCCTGTTCTATATGTAGCTTAATTCTTATTGTGAAGTGGGGAAATGTATCTTAACGTCCCTGGTGATAATAGTGCTAGCGGAATATAGACAATAAACATGTCAGGAAGGCATGTATAATCACATTTTCATAAAGGAAAACCGTAAAGTTTATTACAGGGACATATTCGGTTACTATTGAAAACGGTATCTTTTCTCATACTTCTGGGTCCAGGATGTCGTACATGTTAAGACCTCAAAGTGGTCCCTGACCTCAACGTGGTACCCATCCTAAATATCCGGTAAGATAGGGAGTTAAACTAAAGTCTGACAACACTTACCGCATAATAGACACTTTTGTAGTGACAGGGACAATTTGATGCAATATAAGCTGCTTTTAAATAACATAATTTGAATCATACAAAATCAGGGCTTAGCACAGAATTAACAATGGGGAGGGCTAGTGTCTATATAAATCATGACTTATCTTCAAAATGACGCGATTGAAGTAAAATCGTCATTTGGAAGTCGTTCTGATCGCTGCTCTTAAATACATGTTGGATATGAAATACATGCAGCAGTACTGTGGCAAACCGATCGCACCCCTCAATGAGTACATTCATAAGAACATGTTTTAGTTTAGAAGTAAAGTCACAAAAATAATGCTAACAGATACAGCTATTTGGCCTTTAATATGTCAGGAAGCATTGCAATCACATTTTCATAAAGAATAACAAAAGCGTTTCATCATAGTCGCACAAGGATACGTTCGAATGTTCTGTAAAACGGTTATTTAATTTTTACTTTCGGGTTCAGAAAGTCGTAATTTAAACGCCTTTTCTATATGTAGCTTAATTCTTATTGTTAAGTGAGGAAATGTATCTGACGACAATTAACATGTCAGGGAGGCATGTATAATCATATTTTCATAAAGGAAAACCGTAAAGTTTTATTACAGGGACATGTTCGGTTATTATTGAAAACGGTACCTTTTCTCATACTTCTGGTTCAGGATATATGTAGGTTTCGGTGGATCAAGTTTGTGTAGTATGGCTGTGGTAAAAGTTTTTTTTTTATTTTACTGAAACAGTTCTCAGCGGGGTTCATATCGGTTGAATACTTCGGTGTAAAGACGCAATCGATGTCCTGAGCAGCTAGCCATTGAGCTAAAAATTGGGCTGCTTGGCTTGACTGTGGTGGATTTGTGCATTGTCAATTTCCAGTATGTCACCAGCTAGGAGAGCGGACACCCCGTGACGGGTAACTATGTCAACACATTCACCAGTGAATTCAAGGCAAGTGTTAGAATTTGATGCGCCGTCTATAGTAGACACGTGCATAAGACCGTTCATACTCATCAGTAAATTCAACATAACATTTGGCGTCTGATGATACCAAATAATTTCCACACATCAATCTCCAATAAGAGCATGGCCACGGGTGCGATTTGCTACGTCTCTTGACTTGAACCCAGACTCATCCATAAATTTTAGGTGATGGGGGTCACACTGATGCAGCATATCGATGAACGTCTGTGTGTTAACCATTTTTCGGGGGAAAATCTCTGTAGTGCTAGACGATTCATTACTTTCATGTCCAGCTACCACCGGTGAGTCGCTTTTGCACTGTACGGTTGATCGTTGACAAACTTACTCTGGATAAGGAGTGCTGCTCAAGGCGTACTTTTAATTCCTTAGTTGTAACCGAGGGCTTCTCAGATTTGAGGGCTTCTATGAACTCAACTTCAACGCCAGTAACACTCTTTGTCGACCACGGCGATAGTTTCTCGGGGGAATTACTGAGCTGGTCTTGCAAAAATTTACCCAAATCTTCTTTACGGTCGTTGCTGCCAATCGAATTTTTTTCGCTGTTTGTACATATGATCCACGAGGTACAAAAGCAGTCGCCTTATCATCACCTATCTCCTCTATTTCGTGAGCTACAATTGCTTGAGATCACTGCTGGTTGCCTTCCTATTGGTGTAGGTTCTTCCCCGTGTATTTTATTCCTATTTGCTTCTCCCCACTCAGGAGTGATGGGTACCTGTTAGGACAGTGTTGTAATGTGTGCGTTTAGCTCTGCTGCGCTTATCGGCTGCACATGTGAGCTGTTGTTTGCTCCCCAGGGAGTTGAGTGGTATCATATTAGGTCCAGTGACCAGGGGTAATAATAATTGTAAAGCGCCTTGATCACATGAACTTGTGGATATGAGCGCTATATAAGAACCCAATATTATTATTTCGATAGTTACTCCAGGCGATAGCTGTACGAAAATACGATGATCAAACGTGGGTCTTTTTCTGTTCAGACGACAGTTGTTACCGTTAATAATACAGCTCGCTTAAATTTGCATGCAACAACACTGCACTGTGCGGCATTCTCAGAGGAAGACAGAAATGAAAACGTGTCGTCAGTCTTGGATAAATTGTTAGGGCTTTAGCCTCTGCTACTGCATGTAAAGAGAATAATAAAAATCCTCGCCCAGGCAGCCGCGAGAAATAAAAGGTGTTATCTTTGAAGATTTGGAGTCATTACGATGTTTCTATATCCCGACATCCTCTCGCATGGCGATTCCCCGCGGAAGATAATTGTCGATTGTAATACATTTTTAGCATTTTATAATTAGATTTTTCAAAGACAAGACCGTTTATTTCTTACAAATGGATGCTACTTATCGCCAGAAAGTTCCTTCTCTCAAGATGTCCCGTAGTCTTAGCTCGTGTTCGTAAATAGACAACTTCTATATACAAATCAATCTGTACAATCCTATTTACATACACATAAAAATGCAACGTCTCTCCCTGATAATAAAGTATTTGGTGCCAAGGTACCTACATGTATCAATGGCAACACCATAAACATGGAAACAGTATGTACTTGCTAGATTTCTCACATAACGTACACTCATCGCATATAATCACAGACAAACATAGACAGACTCGCAAGAGTCGCAACAGGTATTGTTTAAGGCGTGAAGCGGTTACGTAACCCATCCATGTTCGCCTCGCCTCAGGTTGCTCTCGTCTCTCTTTTCCGAAGAGTGCCGACCATGCATCCTTCGGTAATTTTCGGATTTTCGCCAATTGTTAAGCGAAAGTATGTTCGACAAAGTTTGTGTTGTTGTTGTCGTGTGGTGCTGAGCGAAATTGACGTGCTGGCGGAAACGGGAGTGCTTTGAGCTTCAGGAAAGTGAGTTCTACGTTTTAAAAATTCCTCTCATATTTTTATGAATATAATTTGAAAGTCTTTTATCGATACTGTCTGATTTTATTCAATGATTTACGGTCAGTCATACCGTATCACTGCATGAAATCGGGCGTTAACGATTTTATAAGCTAATGTAAATGCGCCTTATCCGCTTGCTGTCCCGTCGATTAAGCCGGCTTTAATTCCTAGGGTTGTGACCGGCAGAAACTTACATATCCTAAACCTCACACTTGGGCTGTTACTGGCCGTGTACGACGAATCTACAAATACGTCCCGATGCACGTTTCAGCAGCATGATTTGTTGCAATTTTCATCTATATTACTTACATTATGACCTACGTTGTCTTTAACATACACATTTGTGGTTTACGGGGCTTAAGATAGAGAATAAACATGCTATATGGGTTTCGAGCGGGGTTGCTCAACTATGTCGTAGTTGCTAGCGAGTTGCGTCATTCGACAGACGGGCAATTGTCACCACTGCCCGTTGACAATTCATAAGCAACGCGCTCAGGTAACACACAGGAAGTATGGAGCTATGTGTCTTACTATGATCGCATTCTTGTACTTCTTGTAGTATGTCCAATCATATATGGAGGAACATTAATAGCCGAGCATCCTCGGTCAATTTTAGCACAGAATGTCTCCCAGTAAATACAGTCTTCCCAGTAACTAAAGGCTGATGATGGCCAGCTTCACTGTGACACCCTGACCATTTTGACATGAGTTATTCGACCTATAGTTTTGACGGCTAGTTTGATTCCCCTTTATAGTCACTTCAAACAATGCAATCTCTCATTTCACTCCTTTGCTTCATGTTAACGCACATTTTAAGGCGAATTCTAATTCTAGGTATGTTAAAGAACATGTGAGCTCTTACTTCGAGTATTGAGCAGCAGCCAAACTGAGGCATGGCAGCGTGGCATTATCGGTGTCTACCACCACGCATTATCGCCTGGCGCCACTTTACCTCATAACTGCTTAACTTTGCATTATTTCAACCCACTCTGATTTGATTTGTAATAGCCACGGACTGTGAATTACTGCTGGCGGTCAGAATGATTAGGGTCGATGTAGCAATCATTTTGGCTGGACGTTGCTCAGTAATTGGACGATGACGTAACCTACTGAGTCCCTAATTAGGTGCGCCAATGTTACTTTTGATTTGAGGGAGCGTTGTTTTGGCAATTAATTTTTGGAAAGAGCCATGGCGAGACGGGTCGGTTATGTTTGAGACAAGATGACCTTTCCGAACCCTGAGATGTTCCTTCATCAGTCACTTGAATTTCAATGTGTTTTGTTTGGTTCATGTATGATTTTCTTGCTCTTCTAACAGTGTTGATTTGACACATTGATATGCCTGTGTTGAAGACGCTGTTACCACGTGTCGGTGTTCGTTCGTTTGTTTGTGAAGTCTTTCCTTCACAAATGTCTATTTATATATTATCGTTTATTCGCATTGATTGAGATTTGTATTCTTATAATTGGGTTTTTTGTCAAGATATATGACCGTCAGTTGCTTGAGTTGCCGTGGTTTTGGTGGATGTAAGATTGCTGAGCTCTTTCTAAAGGCGGTAGAATGTTTAATATGTTGAAGACGCTGTTACTGCGTCGTTCGTGTTTTCTCCCTGTATAAACCTCAGCCTTGAGTCAAGACGTGTTAAAGCATCATTCCGGTTGGTTGTTTGTCAAGTCTTGCCTTCACTAATGTGTTTTGGTTCTTTTGTGTGCGATTATGCTTTGTTTTGGAATGTCGCATTTTGATTGGTTGTGAGTGAAGTCTTTTGAACTAGTCTAGGGGTCGATTTCTTCTGTTTTGGGTGACTTTGACACTTTTCAGTACTTTGACTTTTACTGGCGGGAGAATCTGAGAAATTTTTCGACCACGGGTTAAGGAGTTTGTGTGGTTGTCTGTGCAGATGTGTATGTGTGTGCGCACGTGTGTGTGCATAATTTAGCCATGGAGGTAAAAAGCGATAACGCTGACCACATATGTTTTAGGGCTGAATTAGAATTAGCTAACTAAAAGAAAATTCACATTTCCTAATAAAGATTTTAACTCTATTGTTGTACTGTGTTTTATTTTGTGTATATTATATACAGCATACAGTCTGCACTGTGTGTAAAGTCTATCCATCACAGATCTTTGCCGTGTAGAAACATAGGCAGCAGAGGGGGCTACTGTCTACTGTGGAAACAGATATAACGAGGAAAACAATTATCCATGTCTTTGGTGGGAAGATCGTCCCTACACACACCGTGGTGGGAACAACCACCTTGCAACCTGCCTATTATAATTATAATTAACTAATCTGTTGACACTAGTAAGTGTTTGACAAGCTTGCAGCTACTGTCCATAGGCTGCGGGACAACTAAGCGACCAGATCAACACAAACAACAGATATGAACTGAAAATGCTCACATGTTTCATTATATATTGCAGTTATTTGTAAATTTTAACCTTTGCCACATGTATGCAACTTCATTGACAGTATTATGATCAACATAATGAATAATAATCACCGCCGATTAGGTCTTGTGAAAGCTCATTAGACATGCAAATTATAATTTAACTGACATGAAAATGTGAAATGACTTTGGCATTGTTTTTACCTGGTATAATCATCAATGTGCATAGCATATTTTAGCAAATTTTGATCAAGTAAATCCCAGTAATATTCCTAATAAGCAAAGTTCATTAAATATGTAATTAGGAATGGCTTAAGTAAAAATGCTTAATGATTTTCAATAATGTTGTATCATGGTATCTGCAATATATGTAGCAAGTTTTGTCAATTTTGTCAAGTTGATTCAGATATATATCTCTAATTAGGAAAGTTCATTAAATATGCAAATTAGGAATTGGCTGAAGAGAAAATGCTCAATGACTTTCAATAATATTGTATTATAGTGTCTGTAATGTACATAGCAAGTTTCATCAATTTTGATCGAGTCAATTCAGATAAATATCCCTAATTATGAAAATTCATTTAATATGCAAATTAGGAATTGGCTAAAGTAAAAATGTTCATGACTTTCAATAATGTTAAATCATAGTATCTTTAATATACATACAAGTTGGTCGATTTGATCGAGTCAAATTCAGACATATATCCCTAATTAGGAAAGTTCATTAAATATGCAATTTAGGAATTGGCTGAAGAAAATGCTCAATGACTTCAATAATATTGTTTTATAGTGACTTTAATGTACATAGCAAGTTTTATCAATTTTGATCGAGTCAATTCAGATAAATATCCCTAATTATGAAAATTCATTATATGCAAATTAGGAATTGGCTAAAGTAAAAATGCTCAATGACTTTCAATAATGTTAAATCATAGTATCTTTAATAACGTACCAAGTTGGTCGATTTTGATCGAGTCAAATCAGACATATATCCCTAATTAGGAAAGCTCTTAAATATGCAAATTAGCAACTATCTTTCATGTCACCCCTTTATGGTTCCCACTACTGATATATCTTGGTGTGATCAACATTTGTAGCAAATCTCATCAAATTGTGTGCAGTCGTTTTTAATGTATATCCGTTTTTTCTAAAATCATTAATTATGCAAATGAGCAAAAAGTATGCAAGCCACACCCACCAAAACTAATCAGTTCTTGCCATTTGCTAACTGAATCTATGTACCAGATTTGATTCCGATATGATGAGCCGTCGCATTAGGATTTCCGTCCAGCGTTACTTTGAGGTCATTATTAGTTCATAAAATTGCATGACGAGTTTACAAACACAATGGTACTACAGAATCCCTTTCCATAAATGCTGTTAATTAACAATACCAGCGGTTAATTAACGTACGCTGATTTTGCATACGAAAAGCTATTTAAGCTGGTTGAGGGTACGTTCACAAAGATCATTGCCCTTTGAACTAAAGTTTTCCTGTCACACAGAAAATTTTTCCATTGTCTTCTGGCTCTGTGTCACAGTCAATTACTCGTGCTACGTCCACCAGCCGGCCTCGTCAACTGCCTCTACCATTTCTCCTTTCTTATATGTAAGAGTGGCCATACTGTTTCAAACGGTTTATGGCTAACATTCATTGATTCGTTCCTTTTACCGGAGATGTCACAGGATACGCGCAGCTCCTGGAGTAAGGACAGGTTACGTTTTTTTCATGTGCATGAAAAGCTGGACACGTGGAAAGAACGTTTCATGCGTTCTGATCACATTTGCATCATATAATCGATGCGTTAACTGAATTGAAGCGTCCGAAAATAGGAACTTGAATGAAAATTGACGAAGAACGGTATTTTGTTTCACCATCTTTCTAAAACTTAGTTTAGAGCCTAAATTAAAGAAAAAAAATAGATTACTTGCATTGAAAATGGGTAGTTCACTTTTCCTGTCAACATAGTTCCATGTGCAAGCATATGTGTGTGCCCGTTGGTATTAAGTGTTTCGTTACAGCCCTGATGTTCCTATCATAGCACCAGCTGGATAAGATAAACGCAACAATGGAACATTAACACCTTTGGGGATTAAAAGTCTTCTGTTTGTCAGCCGAGTTGACAGGCAGCAACTCGGGTTTCAGGTACCATCCAAGTTAATGGAGCCTTCCCGTAACGTACTTTAGCGAATTCCGAATTTGCATATTTAATAAATTCTCCCAATTAGGAATATATATCTGAATTAACATGATTGTAGTTGTTGAAACTCGATATATACATCCAAAGATACTATGATATAACATTATTGAAAATCAAAAGACATTTGTACTTCAGCCAATTCCTAATTAGCATATTAAATGATTTTCATAATTAGGGATATTTATCTTAATTGACTAGATAAAAATTGACGAAACTTGCTATATACATTAAAGACACTATAATACACTATCATTATATTGAAAGACACTAAGCATTTTTTCTTCAACCCATCCTAACTTGAATATTTAATGAACTTTCTTAATTAGAGATATATATCTGAATCAACTTGACCAAAGTAGATAAAACTTGCTGCATATATTGCAGATACCATGATACAACATTATTGGCAATCATTAAGCATTTACTAAAGCCAACTCCTAATTACATATTTATGAACTTTGCTTATAAGGGATATATACTGGGATTTACTTGACCAAAGTTGGCAAAACATGCTATGTACATTGATGATTATGCCAGGCTAAAACAATATCAAAAGTCATTTCACATTTTCATATCAACTAATTTATAATTTCCATGTCTAATGAGCTTATATGGCCTGAAGGACTTGGCCAACGGTAATAACACTTGCTATATAAAGTGGTAGTAGTGATACAATGACAGCAGTAAAAGAACTTTAATATTTTTATTCCAGCTAATTACATATTTGTATACTTCATGACCTAATCAGAGGTGATTATTGTTCATAATGTTGATCATAATACTTTCATTGAAGTTGCAAACATGTGACAAAGGTTAAAAATTTACACATAACTGCAATATAAAATGAAACACGTGAGCATTTTCAGTTCATATCTGGTTCGCTTTAGGCCTTCGTCCACAGCGGTGAATAGGGTCTAGGCTAAAGGAAATCTAGCTTTTTGAGTATGTTTCGCTGAAAAAGCTACAGAAACCAATGTCATCGTCATCGTAAGTACATTACCGCTCAATTGCATAGTTTTGAAATGCGGTCGACACTGCTTTTCATCGATAGACGAGAAACGATCGCTGGTGCATTGAAAACCGCTGTCAATCAAATAGATGTGTAAGCCACAGCGTGAATCTCCGAGTGTATTGGTACTGTAAACAGGTCCTAACAATACTTAACTCCTTTCAGCTTACGCTCAGCAGTCGACTACAGTAGAGTAGTGGAAAGACAGTAGAAACGACTGTAGGTGATAGTAGCGTTTCGTCCACGCTACGAACCGGACGACGCAGTGTCGCAGAAATAATTGTATAAACCAGATATGAACTGAATATGCTCACGTGTTTTACAACAGGTTCATTAATAGTAGTACGCTTCACAGAACAATAAGATATATGTTATTACTATATGTAGCAGGTTTTTTTAAACTTCGCACAGTACTCTCAGAGTTTAATCACTAATTACAAAACTTTATTCAATATGCAAATGAGCTGTTAATTAACTTGACACTTCTAAATGCTTTATTGGGATAGTTAGATATCCATCAGATAAACATTTGTAGCCCGTTTTATTTAATTTAATGCTGTAATTTAAGAATAAAGTCACTAATTACAAAGTTCATTAAATATGCAAATACACCCTAAATAACTTGACACTGTTCAATGATTCACTGTTCAATGATTCATAGCACAATTAAATATTTATCAAATCAATATCTGTAGCACGTTTCACAAAATTTTGGTGCCGAAATTTCAGAGTTATATACCTAATTACAAAGTTTATTAAATATGCAAATGAACCCTTAATTAACTTTACACTACTAAATGCTTTACAACACAGTTAGATATCTGTCAGATCAGTATATGCAGCAGTTTTCATCACATTTGATGCAGTTATTTCGGAGTTATATGACTAATTATAAGACTTCATGAAATATGCAAATGAGCTAACTATTAACTTGACACTGCTCAATGCTTCTCAGTACAATTGGATATTTATCAGATCAACATCTGTAGCAAGTTTCATCAAATTTAACGCTGTAATTTTGGAGTAATATCACTAATTACAAAGTTCATTAAATATGCAAATGAACCCTTAATTAACTTCACACAACTAAATGCTCTACACCACAATTAGATATCTGTCGGATCAGTATCTGCAGCAGATTTCATCACATTTGGTGCAGTTATTTTGGAGTTATATCACTATTACTTCATAAAATAGCACTATTCACTTCATAAAATATGCAAATGACCAATTTGTTAACTTGACACTTCCGAATGCTTCTAAGTACAATTAGATATTTATCAAACAATATCTGTACCCAATTTCACTGAAGTGGGTGCCGTATTTCAGAGTTATATACCTAATTACAAAGTTCATTAGATATGCAAATGAACCCTTAATTAATTTCACACTACTAAATGCTTTACACTACAGTTAGATATCAGTCGGATCAGTATCTGCAGCAGATTTCATCACATTTGGTTAATTATATCGGAGTTATATGACTAATTACAAACCTTCATCATATATGCAAATGAGCTCATTTATTAACTTGACACTGCCTTATGCTTCTAAGTATAATTAGATATATATCAAATCAATATTTGTTGCAAGTTTCATTAGTTAAGTGCAGGAATTTCAAAGTTATCTCACTAATAACAACAGTTCATTAAATATGCAAATGAGAAAATAATTGACATGACACTCACAGTATCATCATAATGTTCTTAGATCGTCATCTGTGAAAAGTTTCATGAAATTTTGTGCAGTATTTCTTGATATCTGTCTACACTGTCATTACCGTCTCCATAGGGAAACCATTGTACGGAAAAAAACTGTATTGCATAACTTCATTAATATGCAAGTCACACTAACCAAAATCTAATCATGTCCTTGCAAGTAGCATATGGTACCTGTGTACCAAATCTGACTTGAATCCGTTCAGGTCGTTTTTGAGTTATCATGTAAACAGACAGACAGACACACACACACAACACACACACAACACATACACCCACACATGGACACACAGACAGACATCGCTATGACAATAACCCACGTGTTTACACACGTGAGCTAAAAATGATATTAGTGTGCTTATGCCGCGAGAAATTGCTATATATTTCACTTAGACCAATTCCCATGACAACAGTCCTGGGAATTTGGAGAATCATAACCTTGTAATAGTGCAAATCAACATTTTCTGGATACTGTAGTGTGGCAGAGAATGAGAATGGAGGAAGTTAGGCTATGACGTCGGACTATCAAGTACGGTTTCCCGGTGTTGCTAGGATGAGAAATTATGAGGTGCTAACCTATCCTCGTTAATTGAGATAAGCTGATAAACAAAGCCTGATTCATAATCGATTACGTTCTTTTGGCTACTCTACAGTCTCGTGTAGGAAAAAACGTACAAAAGAGAGTGTGAATGATCAACGTTCGATGTGCAGGTATGACGCGTAAATCCATGCCAAAATTAATACCTTACATTTTGAGCCAAACTTCATTCAACTCTCGCTCAGTGCGACCCAACTGTGGCCACCTTCATTCAGCTCTCGCTCAGTGCGACCCAACTGTGGCCACCTTCATTCGGCTCTCGCTCAATGCGATTCAACTCTCGCTCAGTGCGACCCAACTGTGGCCACCTTCATTCGGCTCTCGCTCAGCGCGACCCAACTGTGGCCACCTTCATTCGGCTCTCGCTCAGTGCGATTCAACTCTCGCTCAGTGCGACCCAACTGTGGCCACCTTCATTCGGCTCTCGCTCAGTGCGACCCAACTGTGGCCACCTTCATTCGGCTCTCGCTCAGTGCGACCCAACTGTGGCCGACTTCATTCGGCTCTCGCTCAGTGCGACCCAACTGTGGCCAACTTCATTTAACTATCGCCCAATTCCATCCAATATTGTCGCCAACCTATCCAACTTTCACGAAACTCAATGCGACTCGCGTAATGCATTCGCTTTCCGCCGCGACTCGTTTGAATCATGCTCCCTAGATTACCTTTGAAGCTCAACTCATTTGATGACTCTGCATTCGTCTTGCTTTTTGAGCTGAACGCATTCGTGTCGGGGGATATTCCGTGTTTGGGGGGGGGGCTTGGTTGGGGCGAACCATTTTTGAAATGGGCGCCACAGCATGCAGATCTGATTCAAATGAAGACACTTTTGAGTTGAAACTTACCACGCGTGATTTAGAGTCCATTGCATTTACTTTACTTATGTGAAGGTGATTCTATGTTATGTTATCGACTCTGATTTTACTTCCAATTGACCGTGCCAGAATGTGGTTCATGGCAGCCAACCCATCATTAAAGTGACCAACTTTGCCATACTACACGAGACGTCACAGGGCATCATAGAGACGTCACATGACGTCATTAAATATTCATATGTTTTCTGTCATTGTCCTGGGGGATCAAATATTCAACCCAAAAGTCTGTTGCGGAAGTTCAGATTTACAGTTCCAACAAAGTTCTTGTTATCACGTCGTCTAGCTATATAAATAATTCTGTTGTCTTCAATGGATTAGGAGTTCGTTCGCGCAAATATTGTTTCCAATAGCAATACATTAAACCAAGCGACGGTATACCGCTGAATTTCGACTAGATCCCTTTTAGAAAAAATTTAACTAATTTTTGTATACATTTTTATTACCACAAATGTGATGTAAATTCTCCATTTACAAGCAAAAATATTATTATTATTATTATTATTATTATTATTATTATTATTATTATATTATATTTAAGCTCTCGCTATCACTCGTGCATATGTCGTGAATTGGTCAAATCTCGATTGGCTGGGTGTGCTTTATTGCTTAAATATTTAATACCGATTATTAGTCTAAGAATAAAATGATGTCATTCTCCCATACCCGTTGTATTTAACAGAGTTTCTAATTCTGTTTTGATTTTTTGATTTTTCTCCCCTTTACAGTAATTTTATTCTCAATGTACTATTTCCCTAACCAACTGTAGGCCTACTGTGTAAGTCTTCTCATTCAAAATGTCCTTAAACTTCATAATATTAGATGACCCATTTTTTAATGATATGAATATTGTCTGTTAATTATAATAGAATCATAGTACCAAAGATATTGCTTTGAAAGCTGTTTCCGAAGTTACGAGTCGCATTGAGTTTCGTGAAAGTTGGATAGGTTGGCGACAATATTGGATGGAATTGGGCGATAGTTAAATGAAGTTGGCCACAGTTGGGTCGCACTGAGCGAGAGCCGAATGAAGTCGGCCACAGTTGGGTCGCACTGAGCGAGAGCCGAATGAAGGTGGCCACAGTTGGGTCGCACTGAGCGAGAGCCGAATGAAGTCGGCCACAGTTGGGTCGCACTGAGCGAGAGCCGAATGAAGGTGGCCACAGTTGGGTCGCACTGAGCGAGAGCCGAATGAAGGTGGCCACAGTTGGGTCGCACTGAGCGAGAGCCGAATGAAGGTGGCCACAGTTGAGTCGCACTGAGCGAGAGTTGAATCGCACTGAGCGAGAGCCGAATGAAGGTGGCCACAGTTGGGTCGCACTGAGCGAGAGCCGAATGAAGGTGGCCACAGTTGGGTCGCACTGAGCGAGAGTTGAATCGCATTGAGCGAGAGCCGAATGAAGGTGGCCACAGTTGGGTCGCACTGAGCGAGAGTTGAATGAAGGTGGCCACAGTTGGGTCGCACTGAGCGAGAGTTGAATGAAGTTTGGCTCAAAATGTAAGGTATTAATTTTGGCATGGATTACGCGCCATAGTGCAGGGGTTAGCAATAATTTTGAGACACTAGGCTACGGGCTAGTCGCCAAAAACAAATCACTAGCCCTGCCTGAGTTTCCACTAGTCTGCCGGTGACTTGGTAAATTTTGTGAAAATCATGGTTTCGTCGCCCTCTCTACAACTGGGAAAAATGCGTTTGATGTGGAGATTTGCCGAAATCATATAGAGTAGAGATCCTGTTTGGTCTACTATTAGGTCTACATTGGACGAAACTTGTTAACCAAAACAATATAGCAAATGCCATACTAATCTCGCATGCTTACATGATAGAGCTGTTGGCCCAATATGATAATTTTGCACTTACCACTGCTATACCTCAATGTTGTAAATATCTCGTTGACCTCATTGACCCTATCGATTAAAAACATTTTATTCCTCTATTCCCATGTAAAGATTGCGGAAATAAACGAAATTGCAACAAATAACACAGAAAATATTAACTTTAAAATTTGAGTCGATTACGATGCCGATGGTAGTTGACTCCAGTACATTATGTTGATATGAAAATCATGGAAGGCTATGTTTGGGGACTGATAAGTCAATGTCAGGAAGATTGTTTTATGAAAGAATGTGTAAAGGATGACAAAATAATGTACAATTAAAGTTCAAGTGACGGAACTGCAAGTAAAACCAAATATTTTGCAGTATATACAATCTACGGCCCCTATTCCATAATAGAATAATCATTTGATGTCATACCCCCCCATGGCTAACTCGGCGCCGTAAACGACGTTCGTTTTCTCACTCGACACGGACGATTTAATAAGTCATGGTTCAAATGACGATGGATTTCACTGATGACTACTACGAATTTCACAGCCATATCGTTTCTATTTTGAACTTTGAAAGGCCTTTTGTATTCTCATGCTGTAAAGGCGTCCGGGAAAGGCATACTGAGACGGCACAATACAAGAGCCAAATACGTTCAATATTTACGTAGACTCATTACGTTTTCCTGCATAATTGTTTTCCTTTTTTGAGATTAAATTCAAGCCGTACTTTCTCCTAAGTGGTTTTTTTCCCCCAGGATTGCATTCGTACTTTAATATTGAGCCTGGGTAAAGAATGTTATCTCAACTGTGCTCGGAAACCGTCCCTGTGTTAGTCTTGCTCTTTTAGCTTTGCGGTTGCTATTTCGTTCGATGCTATATGATTCTGGACATGCCTTATGTATCTTTGGGAAGTAGGCACTAAAAATTACATGCCGAAGGTGACAATGGCTATTCAGTAAGCTCGGACATATCACCAGTAACCGTGGACAAGTGGATTGACTCAGTCCTGAATTACGTACGTATAGAATTTTTATTCGACTAATTTTACTCAGTTTCTCACATTTACTTGCTTCGTGCGGTCACATGCGCTGGTCGATGATGTTCTCTTTTGGCGAATCGAAGAAACACGTCCTGAGCCAAGGCAACTGGATGACTATGTCGTTTTGGGACATAGTAGTCATGATGGCACCATGGAGCTAGCTAGCTCACTGATGGCACCAACCTTGCCAAAATACTACTACTTACGTTCTACATGACTTTGAAAGAGACGGAAAAAAAAGAATCGGCAGTTCCGATCGCAATACGTTTGCATTGTCGACTTGAGATGTTTTCTTGGAGAAGAAACAAAGTAGACATCGAAAAAGGACCAAACGGCTCATTTTTGGGCCATCACTTCCTCTAAGAAGGAGAACCATAAGCTCACGTGTACAATCGTTAACACATTGATGAAAAGCGGCGCAGGATTTCTAATATCCCAATGTCAACGTTTTTTACACAACACTGAACAAAAAATTTACAAGCTTTGTGAAGTACGGAAAAAATTCAAAAATTTACATCCGGGCGACACGTGCCTGCAATAAGCCTTGTCCCAGTTCCGTACGCCATTTTGAATAATTAAGAGGTCAAGAGGTCAAGAGGTAAGAACCATAACAAAGATTGCGCAACACGTACGTAGCTCTGTGCAGCAGCAGACAGCAAACCCGGACGCAGACATTTGCCGCTCTCAAAATTTTTGCCGATTACAAGGTAAGTGTTCACAGTTGCAGTTACAGCCAGTCTGCTTGTAAGTAGCATAGAACAACCAGTGTTCGACGTGTGACGGTGAAATTTTTTGATATTTTTTTTTTGTGGCGACCTGAGCTATGTGGTAGCCTATCATGTCACTGGATAGTGCTACGGTACAGCGGTACCAATATTGAGTAAGATTGTAGATGTATATGTTCAATTCAATATGTACACAATAAACAACACGGAAACAAGATCTAGGAAAATATGTCAGTTATAGACATTTTAATTATAATGGTTACGTTTATGTTTTTTCAATAAATAAACTTGAACAAGTGTAGGCCCATCATGGTAAATGTTGAAATTTGTTAGCAATGTATGCATGTTTTGCATGATTGTTCATATATGATGTCAAATATTTACAGCAAATGATATTTATTATATTGCACAAATGTTTGGTTATGTTCAATATAGTTTTTCTTACATTTTTAGATCTCACATTTGCAGGATTTGGACCAGAAATTTAAAGTTCATAGCTATCTTCAGGCAAGCTAGCTGCAAACTTGTTACAGGTAAGTTGTTGCTTCTTAAATTTTGCAATTTAAAAAATACCTAGATATGGCTTTGTTCAAATGAAATGATTGTTCCAAAACTATGCAAATTGGGGAAAATAGAAATATCAGCCAAAATTTGGTAATCCATCCAGTATCTGTTTGCCTGAACCGTGTACAGTCAATAATATCAGTTGGCTATGCATAGAAATAGACTATTCGGCTTGTGATGATTGCTGTTTTAGCTCAGTATTGCATGTCAACATATACTGGTGAATTTAAAGCAGATACATAATACAGATATTGCCAAAAAATAATCACAAGTTACAGTTTTGTACTTTTCAGATGACAGAGACTTTTTGCTGACTAACTAGCAACATTTTTTTTCTCTTAGAATGCCAACCTGTTCCTGTTCAGTGTATGGTTGCACAAACAATACCTTGAAGATCAGAGCATGGAAAAGGCAGTTTTGTCAAAGACATCAGATTCATCATGGTGTTGGTAATTGCTTCTGTGCACCACCGTTTCAACTTTTCACATTCCCATCAAAGGAAAGAGAGTCTGATAAACATAAAGAATGGATTAGGCGTATGAATCTAATGGACTTTCAGACAAAAAAGAATTGGATGCCTGACAAATACAGCAGAGTCTGTTCTGAACACTTTGTTGATGGAAGACCAACCACAGAAAATCCATACCCAAGCCTGAAATTAGGTTACTCTGCAAAACTTAAAGCACCAAGAAGGAAAATTCAGAAGTTTCCAGCTTCAGTTCCAACAAAGAGACAAAAAGCTTCAGATAGTGAGGATTATAGTGACAATATGACCAATGATAATAATAACAGTAATAACAACTCACAACAGTACATACACAATGAACATCCATTTGACTTCAGTGTTAATGATGAGCATAGTTACTCTTTTAAGTGTAAATGTGTTACCAGTTGCACATGTAAAGGTTGTGAAAAGAAATCAAAAACTATAAAATTGTTGCTGGAACAAATTGACGAGTTACAATCAAAATTGGATGATAAAACAAATCTGTCATACGTGACATGTAGACAAAAATCAATGTGTGAACAACTTCTAACAAGTGATAAGAAAGTGAGACTCTATACCAACCTACCTAGTTTTGCAAAGTTTGATTTACTCTATAAATTTATAGCACCAAAAGTAGACAAAATGAGGTATTGGTATGGAAGAAGGGTTTTGTTTCAACTAAAGTACCAAGGAAATTTTTACAGTCACCAAAGAAATTTGGACCAAAACGAAAGCTAAGCAGAAAAGATGAGATGCTCCTTGTTCTCATGAAACTTAGGTTTTGTCTTTTGAATGGCGATTTGAGTGATAGATTTCAAATATCCATTAACCATGTAAGTCGTATTTTTAATACATGGATTAGGGTTCTTTCCACTGAGCTGCGACCACTGATATCATATCCTCCTAAAGAGTATATTCTGCCAAATCTACCTAGATGCTTCCAGCGTCACTTTCCCAGACTTGTGAGCATTTTGGATTGCACAGAAATTTTTATTGAACGTCCCAGAGATCTTAAGTTGCAAGCACAAACCTGGTCTGATTACAAAAAACATAATACAGCTAAAGTACTTGTAGCTTGCACCCAAAGAGGTTTAATAAGTTTCATATCTGAAACATGGGGAGGGCGAGCTTCAGATGACCATATTGTCCGCAACTCAGGCTTTCTTGATTTAGTTGAACCTGGAGACCAGCATTTGGCAGACAAAGGATTCAGTTTGACTGGGGACTTTCTTTTGAAACAGCCCAGTTGGTAGTTCCTCCTGGTCTCAGAGGTAAAGACAACACACTGAGGTTGCTGTCAAATTAACCGAAAAATTGCAAATCTCGGAATCCATGTTGAACGAGCAATTAATCGTTTCAATGATTTCAGAATTTTTACAGAACATTTACCCAATAATATGATACCAGTGATTGATGTGTGATTACTGTATGTGCAGCACTTTGCAATCTCTTGCCAGCTCTTGTCAGGTAATTTTTTTTGTTTTACTTGATGTGTAAGTTTTCAATTAATTTATCAAACACCACAAATTTCTTGTGAATTGAAACTGGACTTTGTCCAATATATTATTTATTCTATTAAGATAAGTAATTATAATGATATTATTTCCTATGGTATTTATTATAATCAGCCTAGCTGATTACAATGTCAATAATATATATACAACAGTAATATTTATTCTGTAAAGATATAAATTATAATATTTAGTGTGTGGTATTTACATAATCAGCCCAGCTGACTACGTCAATATATAACAACACATATTTATTATGTACAGATAATGAATTATAATGATATTGTAGTGTCTATGGTATTTTTAATCAGCCCAGCTGATTTCTATGTCAACATATAATACAGTGAAATGATTAATTGAAATAAATGTTTTCAATTAACAAATATTGGCACCATTGTCTGATGTTCCATGCAAATCAATTCATTAAATGTAATCAACAGTCTAAACCATTGCACATTTCAATTGAACTATCAATGAGGCATTATTTGATATCTTTTGTTGTATTCAACTTCCGCTAGTTGATATGTAAAACATAAACACTTCTGAGGTGATAGACTGTTACACCCATTGACCCTGTGAAGGCTATTCCAGTTTGTCTTCACAATGGTATCTAAACTGTCAACATGGTCACAGTGTCTATACGCACAAAATGCATCATGTTTACATTTGAATCTAGTCTTGAAACCAGAATTCACTTGTCAACAACAAAAAAATATGATGCAGTCTAAACATCAGGTGCCGCCACCTGGTATTTTGCAAATATCAACAAAACATGTTTTGAAGGCTGATATACCGATTTTCTTATTTTTGACCTGACCTAAATTTGGAGGGGAAAGTGAGAGCTGTTTGTAACTGCCCTCCCACTGGCATACACTGAAAATATGCCCTTCTGCTGAATTCTGATGCCCACTGCCCTCCGGTACCTACAGTTTGCCCACTCCCCACAACAATTCAAGCTCCCCGCTGCGCCCCCCCCCCCCCCCACCACTACAATTCCCCATGCCAATTAGCTGACCACTAGGCAACCCAGATCAACACCAAAATCATGTGAGTAGTTAGCAGTTTACTGATGGAAAATTGCTCCCTCTAATTTAGGCGCTTAATTTCTCCTCAAGTTCTATCAACCACGTCGCTTTTTCCTCCCTTACGTATTTTTGGTGGCCCCCACTATCAAAAATTTTCTCCTGTCCGCTGAAAAGTAATAAATTTCTTCCCTGCCCACGGTAAATATCGATATTTTCTGCCAGCCCGCTGATTAGTTTTGAAATTTGCCGGCCGCTCAAGAACTTAGCATGAACAACTTTTTGCACGAACTGCTCAGTTGGCTGCACCTCAAACATGTACAGGCATATAGTTGACAAAATGAATACTGCATATCTCAACATGCCTGTAGAGTAGAACAATAAACTATATTAAAATCAAACAGTAAAAAAAATATCAAAAGTCAAAGTCACTGGCCCTTTAAAGGACTAGGGTGCATTTAGCAATCAATGTCAACTAGCTTCTCTGAATGTATTGGAATGTGATTTAGTTTGCCCACTTGCATGAATGAGACTTTAATTCAGGTAGCATGTAATGCTCATAAAAATATCTCAAATTACTCTTGACAGATTTCCAGTATGAACTGTCAAAATCAATTCTCTCAAAGTGAAATCCGTATGATGAATACACAAAAAAGTCACACCACTGTTTTTGTGTAATAGCCATCTGGCCCTGTACCTGGGTATAGTAAGCGTGGTTGCGTTTAAGTTTTGTAATACCATCTGAAATTACAAGATACTGTGAATTTTCAGCACTTGGTGATGCATGAGAAATGGACAATGGACATTTACATTCAAACAATCCAGTTCCACAACAATCACAATTTACAATGGCATCTGGGCTAGCACCAAGATAAATATCTAACTTATCAATGAACAACCCACAATCATAAAGATTTACATTTTTGTGTCCTCTTTCTTTCATCATTTTGAGATACTCTTCCTTTGCTATTGGCTCCATTCTCCTCCCATATTTCAAAGCTGAAATTTCAGGATTAGGAACTACACATCCTAATAGTTTACATGTTAAGGACTTGGTGTTAACAGACTCAGGGCTTTCAACACTTTGAAGTGTTTTCACTTTTGTGAAAACCGAATGAAAGTTTGAAGCCGTAATTCGTCCATTTCTTTGTTCAGTCCAAAGTTCATTGTCATTCTGTCCTAGTGTGCTTTGTTCTATGCAAGTAACCATCTCACTTGTGTACTTGGGAAAATCTGCCACACTCTCAATATTTAACTGTGAGAAAACAGCACTAATTGCTGGTGGAATAGAAGCTGGAAACACCTGAGAGGTTTTAGATGGACTGTCAAATGCTGTATTTCGCTGTGGTGAATGTTCTGCAAATATGACTGATAAAGGTGACAACTCTTCTGCTCTCTCAAGAAACTCAGTGAATGTCATTCCTTTGCTCTTATTTCTCTTATGAGGCATAAACTCTGTCCTTTCTGTTGGGTTGATGACCTTGTTATGATCTGTTGGAAAATTTGCAAATAAAAATGATTCCATTATGTGAACTTCTTCCTGCGATTGCTTTCCTGTATGATGAAAAATTTGATCAGGGTTCAAATATCAACATCACTCAAATTCCAGAACTTGCTATCAGTTTCGTCTGAGAGTATTTTAGATCAAAATTCTAATTTTTCATAGGAATTCCAAGAGCAGTAAACATTCTAATCTTCAACTATATATTACCTTTTCAGTGTTGCAAAATATTTTCATGGCAATCACACTTCATCACTTACACACAAATAACAGTAACAGTAGAAATTAATGTCATCCTTAGATCAATTCATTTCCTACAATTTCCCATGATTACAATCATTTCTCTCTCTCTCTCTCTCTCTCTCTCTCTCTCTCTCTCTCTCTCTCTCCCCACAGTATGTGTATACATAGTATATAAATACACACATACATCCATATATAACAATGTATGTATGTATGTATATCGAGTGCTGTAATTTTCCACGAGGACATCTGTATACTTGTATGTATATATATAATATATATATATATATATATATATATATATATATATATATATATATATATAAATAAATAATAATAACACAAAATTACTTAAAGTACAAAGTAATGATATCTGTTACTTAAGTTTCATGCATCCTGCAATCATACTCCTTCTGTCTGATGATTGCAGGATGCATAAACTTAAGTAACAGATATCTTTAGTTTGTTCATGAAGAGCAGTTGTGTTATTATATGTAACGCTCTGCTTTAGCAACCAGCACTGTAATTTTCAACAAGGACATCTGTGTGGATATACAATATACATATATACAATATATATACATATATATATATATATATATATATATATTATATATATATATATATATATATATATATATGTATATATATATATATATATATAATATATGATATATATATATATATATATATATATATATATAATCAGTGAGTTTGTGACAAATAACGCAAAGTATAGTGCTCGATGCGTTTCTGCAGGGCATAAGTATTGCTAGGTGTGGAACTTAGGGCATCATTTTTTATTTTTGTGTTTCTCAAGTCCCAACCGACCGTAAATTTCAGCTCTGACATGAAAATAAAAAAAACTTTGTATAGACTGAATAGACAGAACATTGTACTGGAACAAATACAGATTTCTTTGATTTTGGTACCTTTTTTTATTTCGACCACCCGCCCTGCTGAGTATCATTCCTCTGGAGATGAGAAACAAAAAAAATAAAAGGGTCCCCTTATCATGGTTACTCTACAGACTGTTTGATGCACTTGGCAATCGTCAGGAGTGATGTTGGCAGGCTCATTGCTACCTATATGTAGGGTCAGGTGTCTATGCAAACAAGGCGGTTGTCTTGGCCGTTAAAATGTTCATATATATGTGTATATATGTATGTAGAATACATACATATACATACATACATGTACACACAGACAGACAGACATATGTATATATATATATGTGTGTGTGTGTGTGTGTGTAAATGTATGTATATATGTATATATAGTTATATATTAACATACATATATATACACATACATACACGTACACACACACATACATACATATATACATATATAATATATTATATATATAATATATATATATATATATATATATATATATATATATGTATATATATGTAAATACATACATATACATATTTATATATATATATATTCAATGAACTTACCATTATTCTCAGCATGAGGAGATTTCCATTTCATTACTTTCATTTTCGTTGGTTGTACTATAAGTGATTTGCCAGCTGCTTTCCATGTGCAAGGTAGGGATGTTTTTGATTTCAAAACAAAAACCATACTTCCAGCAAAAGTCAAGTTTCAACAATACAGCTGTTATGTGATTGCATGATCTACCAAGCCTGTGATAAAGGGATACAGAATGTATGTTGTTTGTTTGTTTGCAATAATTATATTTAGTTTCAATCATCAGTGATGAACAAAACTACAATTATTTGTCAGGATATTAAAAAGATAATTATGAACATGATATGGCTGTAACTTAAATTTTTCATGAGATTTTTTATTTCATGCATGCTATACACATTTTTTGAATCTCTGAAGTATGACTAAATGCCTTGTGTCTGGCTAACAATAAAAACTATATATGATCAATATTGCACTGTTATTGTGACAACTGAATTTGCAAATTCAAACTCACATTACAAAACTGACCATGCAGGTTTACATGTTGTGTTGAAAAAAACTAAATGTTACACTGCAGCAGAGCAGTTCAGCATGCTCAGAGAATCAGCATGAAACTCACTTAAAACTATAACCCATGCACAAAAAAATACAATAGTGAAAAACCCATAACAGTTGCAGCTACTATTCCTTTAAAATGAAAATGACTAGGCATTACTGACACTGAATTTTGCGGACATTCTAATTGTGAGATGAATGAGTTAAAACTTACCCAGCTATACAAGAACAGTATGAACTTTTGATTTCTCCACTTTCTTTATCTATTATCACCCACAGGGTGTGGGGTTCATCACGGATTCTCTGTGATGGAATGCATTTCGACTTCAAACAACAGTATGGGCTGTCATCAGTGACTTTATGATACAGTATCTCAAACAGAAACAATGAAGAAAAATAACTAAATGCTTTGCCCTCTTTGTAGTCTTTTAATAACCGCTTAGAGAGGCTTGCACATGTTAAATTAGTTTCATGCTTCTGCAAGTATGTTTGAATATCTGTAATCATTGTAGGAGGCCACTTTGACATGCCCACACTTTCATCTTCCCATCCTGACTTTAAATCCAGAAGGGGATCTGGCAACTGCTGATCATCAACATTTAAAGTGGCTTCATACTGCTTTTGTCTCTCAGCTTGTCGCTCACTTGCTGTCTTTACCAGGGGAATTTTCAGAAGTGATGCGGCATATGCCAATGCAACAAGCTCTGCTTTCCTCCCAGACACAGGAAGATCCCTTTTCCTTAGGAAGTCCTTCAATTGTGGCACACCAAATCTAGTAAATGCATCATAGGTCTCTGTGCTTTGACTTGCCATGTTTCTCTATGAGAAACAGAACATTTCATAATTTTATACACCAAATATAAAACATGTATACGACTCTTAATCTAACAAGTTTAATTGCATCATTTGTTCAAAGTGAGTTTCACCATGATATGAAAACACAAATTTTTATTTAGAAAACAGAGTTATCAAATCCCATCTCATTAATTTTCTGCAAATGGATTTAGTGGAAACAAAAGGAACAGTACACACTCTAATGAAAAAATCGATGAATCGATCAGTCAGTCAGTCAAACAATTGACGATCAAACAAGAAAAAATTATGTGACTTTTATTATGTGACTTTTATGGACTTTTATTGACCAAAACTGGCAAAAGTTTCCCCAGGAATTTGAATATCTTTTTGACCATAAATGACAACAATAATCATAAAAATACACTCCGAATCTCAAAATATTTAAGAAAATCTACAATTAACATGCACACAAAATGCCAAAGCTATCTGACCAGTATTTTGAAGAATCAGATTTGTTGACCAAATGACAAAATGTTACCACTGCTGTACCGTAGCCGGATATCCACGGGGCTTGATCGAGACTTCGCCCATGTCATCATTGAGTCATCAGATATTCATAGCAATCACAAATTCATAGCAATCACAATGACTTATTGATACATAACTTACAGATGTGCCGGCTATCAAACACAGTCACGATCAAAGATACACGCATACGTGACATGATAGGCTACCAGTCATATAGCGTAGCTCAGTCGCCAGAAAAAAAATATCAAAAATTTCATCGTCACACGTCGACAACTGGTTATCTATGCTAGCTGACAAGCAAGACTGGCTGTAGAATGCAAACAGTGAACACTTACCTTGTAATCGGCAAAAAATTTTGAGAGCGGCAAATTTCTGCTTCCGGGTTTGCTGTTCTGCTGCACAGAGCGACGTACGTGTTGCGCAATCTTTGTTATGGTTCTTACCTCTTGACCTCTTGACCTCTTAATTATTCAAGATGGCATACGGAACTGGGACAAGGCTTATACGGAACAACCAGATTGCTTCTGCTTAGAGGTGTGTTGCGCTCATCCTTGTTTGTTGTGTATCTATGTGGTTTTTTGTCGACAGAATTAGTAAATAGGAAAATTTTGCGTCAGTCCATACAGTTTGGTTAATGAGATTTTGTGCTGCGGATCAGTCTATATACCTAACTCATGCACATTTGTTGCGTACCTGGCATTTTCACAGCAGTTTAAATTGGATCTGTGGTGTGATCTGAAAGTTTTGTGTTTTGTGCGTGCCAGCACTTGTTAGCTAAGGCTAATCAGACACACATTTAATCACCTTCCACGATCAAGCCGATGAGGTGGCACGTGTGGACAACGAACAAATGGCCATACTGTATATCACGCCAGTCACTGATACTTGCCTTCTTTTGTCATAAAAGTAAAATCACTCACATGAGTGACAGCTTTTTATTCGCCCCTTTGCATCATTCCTTGCATAAATGCATATGAAATAAGCTGGTTACCGTTGAAAGGGTCTTTAGCCGGACACTTCCTGGTAGCGTTACTTGCTTTTTGCTTTTTCACATTACTGTCACGCTGGATCATTATTGATACCAAACTTTAAACGTTACTTTTAGATGATACAGACTGTCAGTCTGAAGTAATAAGCCGACAGCAAATGCGGTCATAAAGTTTTCCCCAGATTGAGCGCTCTAGACTATATAGGACTGCGATCGATTCCCGATAGTCGAAACCGATTTTAGGTATGCAGTGTCAGATTTCTTTTACAGACTGCCTGACTAACAAACACTAAATGTTGTAATTTATGAAGCGTGTGTGTTTCACCACATATAGCCGTTTCGTTGGTGAAGGGTACTCGAAACGTAGGCCTACACACGGTCCCTCAACAAAGTGGCTTACATAAGCTCACTGTATGAGCGAATATACAGTAGAAGTCAGGTCTCGCTGCCACTCTCTACGATAATGCAATCATGAAGTTAATGGTACAACTATGTCCTGTAAATCGCAAAAAATCAAATTCGCAGATACATATACCTAGCTTATGTTATACGACTGGTAAATGACATTATGCTAGCAAGTACTTCGGTTTTACAGATACAAAGTTTCGACAGAATTTTGAGGTTTTGAACGGGTTACGAGTATTTGATTCAACGCTACCGACGTGGCCCTAACCGATGTATTAGTTAGGCTTAACCATGCCGGGCAAAGGACATTTAAGTGATGTCATATACGCCGGCCTACGAAGCGGATAAGCTGACGGTTAAGTAACGTATCGCTAGGTAAGCAACCGACAGTTCTCTTCGGTCCAGTCGGATCAGCCATTGAATCGATGGCGAGCCGCCGAGAAACCGTTGCTAAACCGGAAGTGTAAACAGCTGATTTCATGCAGTGGATGTCGTGACACACATGTGTTAAGACCTCACAGTGGTCTCTGACTTCAAAGTGGTGCCCATCTAAATATACGGTAAGATAGGGAGTTAAGCTCAATTGTGACAGCACCTAACGCATATTAGACGCTTTTGGAATCATAGTGACAAATATTATGCAATATTAGCTGCTATTTAATACCTGAAGTCGGAAACAATTATACAAGATCAGGGCTTAACACAAAATTAACAATAGGGAGGGCTAGTGTCTATGTAAATCATGATTTATCTTTAAAATGACGCATTTGAAGTCATCGAAATTTGGAAGTCGTTCTGATCGCTGCTCTTATATACATGTTCGATATGAAATACATGCAGCAAGACTGTGGCGCATCGATCGCGCTCGCGGGTCAAGAGTTCATCACCACAGAACTGCTGCAATCCACGTCATAGCGTTTTTGGTAGTTTACTTTGACCGGGACTATGACACCGATCAGTTCACAATTCATGGTCTACTTCTGCTAGCTACCTTGGTAATATAAACATATATTTTCAACAATTTTCAGTGAGCTGACGTCAACAAGCTCTGAAACTTGTGCCCTCTCACTTAAAAAGTCCATGGACTGATATGCAGCGGTTCTCATGCGATGACCTAAACACAAGCGTGATCGATACACCAGAGCATCGCTGCGAATTCACAATATGAAATAAACATGAATAGGGCTCGAGACAGAATTTGTTCGAGGCTCTATTTTTTGTATTCAATAACTACCATAGAAAGTGAAGCTATTGAATTCATGCTTACTTTTGAAATCGTACGTGATGACACTATTTAATTCTTCAAGTTAGATATAAAAATACAAGATTAGATCTACAGTTGTAAGAGAGGAGCTAGTGTTTTGAAAAAAATATCGTAAAATAGGGGAAAGATTCGAAGTCATATTGCCGTATTGAAGTTATTCTGATTTATTTGTTATTAATACTTCAAGTCGGATATGTCTACAAGAATCGAACAGTTTTAATAAGGGCGGGGGCTAGTGTTTTTTTTTCAGAACATACCCAATACATAAGGACGAATTTGAAGTCATAGTATTTACTGATGTATTTAACACTTCGAGTGCACAAAATCATAGTTTGAACAGAACTAAAACAATGTTAATGGATTGTGTTTTTATCCAAAGATACATTGCTTATGGAAGGATGCTTGTTAGTTGAGAAGTGCAACTTCGAATTCAAAGCTACAGCTGCAACATAAAAACTTGAACGATTAAATAATTTCTTCAATTAGACAAAATTAATTGGATTAAGCAGTGAAGCATAATTATCACAGTTATCTAGCGACAATTTTGGGGTCATAGGGACATATTGTAGTCAAAGAGTATTTTGCCTGTTCTATATGCACCGAATTCTTATTGTGAAGGGAGGAAATGTATTTGGCGAATCTGATGATAATTTCGTTCATGGAATATACTAAGTTAATATATGTCAGGAGGGCATGTATAATCCCACTTTCATAAAAGAAAGCCGTAATGTTTCATCATAGTCTCACAGGGACATGTTCGGTTATATTTAAAACTGTACTTTCATGTATTTTTAATATTTTCGAGTTTAATGAGTCGAAAGACAAATAGTAGAGCAGATAAGTGTGGTATTTTGGCATAATATTTCATTTTATGATACAAGCATGAAACTTTGCACATCATCAATGGTGTATCACTTAGTAAAAAAACAACGCTAGCCACAAGAAAATCCAAGATGGCGGCCGTATGGCAGCTATTTTCCAATATGGCTGCCGTGCAAATGTTTTAAGGTATAAAAAGCAGAATTTATGAACGATTTAAGTGGTTTCTGTGTCAAATTATTTGTTTTATGTGCCTGGGGCTGATTTTGCAGGTCTTAAGACATATTTTGTAATTACGTCGATCCAAGATGGCGGCCATTTTCCAATATGGCGTCCATGCAAATCCATATACCAGGTTTTAAGACGTAAAATGCACAATTTATTACCGTTTATTTGGTTTTTGCGTAAAATTGTATGTTTTTATGTTCCTGAGACTACTATTGCATGTTTTAAATGTATATTTTTCTGATTTTGTTATCCAAGATGGCGCAGCTGCATGGCTATAGCTGGCTTCTGTGCAAATCTATATACTATATTTATGGTATAAAAATCACAATTCATTTCTATTTAAGTGGTTTTGTGTGAAACGGTATATTCTTTATTAGCCATAGACTGTTCTTGCAGGTTGAAAAGGCTTGTTTTGTGATTTTGTTTATCTATAGGATGATTGCTGTATGGTGGCTATTTTCAATAGAGATTCTAAGCAAATCCATATATGTCTACTATAAGTTAGGGCATAAAATACCGATTTAAGTGAATTTTATGTCAAATCGCATGTTTGTATGTGCCTGAGATTGTTCTTTCAGGTTTTAAAGGTATATCTTGTTATTCCGTTCATCTCGAAAATGGAAAACCTAAATTCTGAATGAAAATTTTACTATTTATTACTAGCACTCATGGAACCATAGCCAACTTTTGAAAACCTGTTGTGTACTTTTTCAGACCAGATACTAAAATTGTATCTTGTCAAAATGAACTTGATATTAGTTTAGGCAGAACAACTTCAAAATATGGTACTGTGCAAGTCAGACCACTGCCATAACACCCACACCTACCGGAACATTCTCTATTATACAGCCACATTTTTCAATCTTGACAACTTTCAGCAATAGGATATGGATGCGCTAAGTGTCACTTTGTTATTCCCATCCCATTCTCTTGGTGTATAGGTCTACTTGGCGAATTATAATTTCCTCTCCCATATATGACCTGCCTGATATGCATACATTTGCATGTTGTATGAGTGTCAAGTGAATCGGAGGAATTAAATTGTATGATCGTTGCTGTTTGCAATGTCCAATCTCGCATCATTCATATAGCTGTGCTCGTTCATCATACAATATATTCAAGAAACTTTTCTAACTGCAAGACCCTCATCAATGTGTGATGCCTGTTGTTGAGTGAGTGTTCGACAAGTGTCAAAGATATTCCATGAGTACCCTGCAGATTTATTTCCCTTCCCTTGGAAAGCAGATACAGTATGGGACAGAAAATGAAGGCAACACATTGTTTCTACCCTTCTTAGTGATATGGTACTAGAGTAAACCAATGTGGGGTTTCATGACAACAGTAAACATGATGGAAACCAGTGAATCGATTGTACTTTAACCCTCGTCATATGATCTTGGTCCGGGCAAACAATTTTTTGTTTGTGTGATTCGGCTAAATGTTGTTTTAGGACCAAAGTAAGGTCCCTTCATCAGTCGCTCGAATGTTTTTTATATCCCTGCATGTTAAGTTTGATGGTAGCCATTATTCATCAAAGAGAGTTGCTAGAAACGTTATGTTAAGGTCTAATTGTTGTGCAGTGTGTTACTCAGTTCGTCTAAACTGTCTTCGTGTTTGTCTTTTGCTCGAACGAAGATGTCTTTTATGTTTTTATTCCTTTTGCATACTGTGATAGGATTTTTATCTGGAAAATAGGGCCCAGTGTTTGATTGTCCAATTTTCCAGTTTCTTTTTGAACATTGTTTGATTATGATGCGTGTACAGTTGTTGTGTAGAAAACTTTAGCTGTTACGTCATTACTCTTTTTTGCCAAGGAGGTACAGGGAAAGCATTGACCAAACAGCAAAGCCAGGCAAAAAACGAAAGGAAAGGAGCTTGTCAACAAATTCATGGAATCTGCAAAAAAGCTTGTAAGCTAGCTTTCAAAGGCAAGAAAAAATAATTTTCTCTCCTGTCAAAAGAAACCCAACCGACCTTCATATAGGTCACCACATCCTCCATGAAGAAAACTACGTGTCCTGCACCGCACAAACTAAGACATAACAACAAGCAAAAAATTCAACAAATGAAAACGGCTTCTCAAACAAGAAAGCAAGAAACTTGAAATGCAAATAAAAGACACGAAGCCCTTAAAAATGGAAGGTTAAACAAACACAAGAACTTGAAAGTACCTCAGATATATCAAAAAACCTTTAAAATGAAATGTTAACAAAGTTTGAATCAGGCTTGAAATATTCCCACTCCAAAACACCCACATAAGAAAAAACTCGTACGAGATATTAACATATTGATGCGCATATGAGATTGCGTTATATCATGACAGTCAATAAATCAGACATCTTTTCATAGATAAGTCCATGTGGTCACTTCTGACAATGGATAACCCGAAGCAGGAAAACTAGCTGCAATAACTAAGATCATTAAATAGCAAAAATTCTTTTTCAGACCCCACATCAGAAAAAATATGCACACCATGATGGTATCTTCTACCAATATACACAAACCGAACCGGAAGGAACAATCTTTATATGATGTCTTACCATGAGTTGCTGTTTCCAGCCAAAAAACAAACAAACAAAAAAAGAAAAAACAAATCTCGGAATTTCTAGTCTTCATAAAAAACAATAGTTCAAACACAATCAACAAATATCAAGGACACAAAAGGCTTCCTTAACAAGCTGGAATAAAAAAAATACCAGAAATCCCTAGTTTCATAATATTAGACGTCACGGTAGTATCCATGCACAGAAACACGCCACAAAAGGACGCCATAAGTGCAGTGATTGTGGCGATGGACTCTAAAATAACACCACCCAACACAAACGATGTCAAAAAAAGCAAAAAAAAACTACATGAAAGCCCTCAAACACAATATATTTGAATTCAACGGAGAATACTATAAACAAATATATGGAGGCAGAACGGCTCCATTTTAAACCCACACAAAACCGACTAACACGTTCAAATATTTGTTAAGAAGTTCCTGCCACCCAAACAACATTTCAAGGGATTTTTGAAGATGAATTCTTTAAATATGCTCACACATGCAGCAACAATGCAGACTTCATAAAAGGGGTCAATTTCTTCACACGATAACTTCAACAACGAGATTACAGAAAAAGAGAAATATTTTGTATCACAAAAGAAGTTAACAAAATGTCAGCTATACCTCATTGACAAAGATAAGAATAATGTGTAACAACATAACCTATCCACACAACGACCTTCAGGCCATTCATCAAAACCATCCTAATCAAACAATATTTAATAGGAAACTGAAAATAATTATGGCGATCAAACACTGGCCACAGTTTTTCTGAAAAAATATCATAGCATAGAAAAGGAATAAAAACATAAAAGACATTCTCTTCCAAGAAAAACGAAGCACGAGCACAATTGAAACGAATGGTCTGAGCAACAGCCAGACAAAAACATAAAGATTCTAGCAAATCTTTTTGATAAACAATGGCTGATGTCAAACTAAACAAGCAGGAATACAAAACCATTCGAGCGACTGATGAAGGGACCCCAATTTAGTCCTAAAACACCGTTAAACGAATCACACAAACATAAAACCTTTTCCCTTGGGGTCCAGATCACATGACCAGGGTCAAAGCAATATCGATTCATAAAAACAACATTGATCAACTCACTATATCATATCACTGACAAAGGTAGCCCTTAATCATTTGTTTAGCTCTCCCAGGCTGGCTCTGAGCCTATCAATTGCAACTAACTAACGGATAATAGGGCTGGTTAATTAGTATTTTACATTTTCGCCCATTGCTTGATGTGAACTAAATACACTTACAGACATACAGAATGCTTGTATGTCGTAAAAAACATCAAAAATAGCAAAAACGTGGTTGGGAAGTGAAGATTAATAATAATAATAATAATAATAATAATAATATTATTATTTTTATTATTTTTAGTATTTTTAACAAATTAAATGTATTTTTTGTGCTGTAATTCACTCGTAGAGCAATTTTCTGACTCGAGAGTGGACAATATCATAAATTAAACTTGAGAAATAGACTCAACACAGTTCAAAACATAGGTATAGCCACCAAAATTGTTAAATTCAGATGATAATGTCCCAAATCATCAATGATTTCATTTTTCCGGAAGTCGATTTGGCGGGCGGCCATCTTGAAAAATGGCCGCCATATTGGATTTTTTCGTGGCTAGCGTTTTTTTCTTAAAAGGTGACCTAAAATGTGCCTACATGCCAATTTTCATGCTTGTATCACAATTTGAAATATTTTCTCACTTATCCGCTCTACTATAATGCCGATATGTATTTTTGCCTGGTATGATATTAGTATTTCGTCATCACAAATTTTTTATCTTCCTTCTGCAAAAGATACGCAATCAAAACCTCCACCTTTAATTCTCAAACTCTAATCCCATAATAGTATAAGGAGATGGATGCTGCTTAGTGAATGGTATTCCTTCAATCGCCAATGGGTTCATGTAATTCTCACAGACGTTTCTTAAGGTAGCTTTCCGCCTTTGTTTTGGTATTTGGAGAAAAAACACGATTTTTCTTTTATCCCTGAAAAGTATTCCTATAATATTGATCTTCCTTGTGTGTAGAATATCTTGGTCGTGAAGTTCCTGTTTTTGGGTGAAATTTTGGAATAAAATGTACGAGAGGCACAGGTGTACATTTTGGCATTTGAGACTTGCGTTAAGTCTTGATTGACAAGGGATTACGCTAAGCAAGCAGCGTTCACAGTATTCGCATGCACTCGGACAACATCCGCTGTGAAAATCCTATTAACACCTACCGTTCACTGTGTGGGTCAAGACATATAGTGTAATTGGCGAAAGGTGGGTCTTACCGTTTTTCTCATAGGGGTGGCCGCTCCCAAAAGATCATAATTTATCGACACAATCGGACAAGGTCAGACTTATGACATTGTTGACGGTACAATTTCAGATTACAAAAATGGCCCACACACTAAATGTTTTATCTGGAACATTTTTGTACTTTTGTAAAAGCACCAGGAGTGGTGGATAAGTTTCGTAATGTTAAACATCTTTGAAGAGGCTGTCCCGTATACATAAATGGTACGTTCCACTTGCGGCCTCAGTGACAGCGGGAACACTTGCATACCGCAACAGACACCCTTCACATCTTCAACATTCAAGCAACATTCGGCCTCTTTCGCCGAAGTTTCGGCTTCTTTTGGCCCCAAGACGTTTCGACACCCCCGTTACGATTTATTTTTTTCCCTTCAAACTTATAAGTAACTGACAGACCAGTCATATTCATAAGCGTGACCTTTGCGTTCTGACCAGTATGACTTTTACAGTGCCGTTTAGGCGCCGCTTTTCAAACTTTGACAGTGTCGGCGGCTATTGCTATTGAAAATGATATGAAACTCTTTCCTCACGGTTTTTCACCATGTTCTCACAAACTTTAAAGCATGTGAATGCTGACACTATACTTCTCAGTGTTTTGATTTGTAACATTTGACACGAGTTCCCCAACCAGGTAGTGCCGAAACGGGGGTATACAAAACGAAGACCGAAGATCGAAGACCGAAGACCGAAGATCGAAGACCGAAGACCGAAGACCCCTGAATTTGGATTAAAGGCACGATGCACTCTAACCGGCAAGGACGGATCGAACGTTATAATATTTAGTACGCAGTAATTACGCTGTTTCAGACATAATACTCGCCAAATTACCATCACATCGGAGTCAAACTGAAACACTCGCCTGCGCGACTTGATAACGATGGCGGCTAACATTCCAAACACAATACACGAAGTTCAACCGAAATTAAGCCATACGGCAAAATATGGCCCTTAAATACCGGAGATATCACAGTTCTTTGATTTGTACTTTTGACTTTGACAGATACGGCACTTGCCGCTAGTATTGGTTTCGGATTGTAATTCTCAGAAAGGCGCAACTATTTTAAGTTTTAATGTTTCATATAGCCATTTTGATATAATTGTGGATGAATAACTCTCACCTTGACCAATTGAAACAATCCCGACGAAAAATGGACGATTATTACGAAAGATATGCCAGGTCTTCGTTTTGTACATTTGGACTTGAAAAACGCCCAAAATTAGTAGGTTTTTCTTAAATTACTCCAAAAATATACGTCCAAATTTTGTTTTGGGCACGGAATTGACTTCCTCCCACTATTCTTCACAAAATAAACCAATACCGACAATTAATGATCCTTTAATACCGGAGATATCAAGGGTCTTCGTTTTGTACTTTTGACCTTACAGATACGGTAAGCCGATGGCATAAATTCGTTTCTGATTCCGATTCTCAAATAAACGTAACTATTTTAGGTTTTAATGTTTCATATGGCCATTTCTTGATATAGTTGTAGAGGAATAACTCTCTCCTTGACCAATTGAAATAATCCCGACGAAAATGGACGATTTTTAGGAGACTGAGATATGCCAGGGTCTTCGTTTTGTACATTTGGACTTGAAAAACGCCCAAAATTAGTAGGTTTTTCTTAAATTACTCCAAAATATACGTCCAAATTTTGTTTTTGGCACGGAATTGACTTCCTCCCATTATTCGTCACAAAATAAAACCAATACCGACAATGAAGTGCCCTTAAATACCGGAGATATCATGGGTCTTCGTTTTGTACTTTTGACTTTGACAGACTGGGATACGATATTTGCCGCTGGCATTAGTTTCGGATTCCGATTTTCAAATAAATGCAACTATTTTAGGTTTTAATGTTTCATATTGCCATTTTTGCTATAGTTGTGAATGAATAACTCTCTCCTTGACCAAATGAAATAATCCCGACGAAAAATGGACGATTTTTAGGAGAGATATGCCAGGGTCTTCGTTTTGTACATTTGGACTTGAAAAACGCCAAAATTAGTAGGTTTTTCTTAAATTACTCCAAAAATATACGTCCAAATTTTGTTTTTGGCACGGAATTGACTTCCTCCCACTATTCGTCACAAAATAAACCAATGCCGACAATGAATGATCCTTAAATACCGAAGATATCAAGGGTCTTCGTTTTGTACTTTTGACCTACAGATACGGTAAGCCGATGGCATTCGTTTCTGATTCCGATTCTCAAATAAACGTAACTATTTTAGGTTTTAATGTTTCATATGGCCATTTCTGATATACTTGTGGAGGAATAACTCTCTCCTTGACCAATTGAAATAATCCCGACGAAAAATGGACGATTTTTAGGAGACTGAGATATGCAGGGTCTTCGTTTTGTACATTGGACTTGAAAAACGCCAAAATTAGTAGGTTTTTCTTAAATTACTCCAAAAATATACGTCCAAATTTTGTTTTTTTGGCACGGAATTGACTTCCTCCCTTTATTCGTCACAAAATAAACCAATACCGACAATGAAGTGCCCTTAAATACCGGAGATATCATGGGTCTTCGTTTTGTACTTTTGACTTTGACAGACTGGGATACGATATTTGCCGCTGGCATTAGTTTCGGATTCCGATTTTCAAATAAATGCAACTATTTTAGGTTTTAATGTTTCATATTGCCATTTTTGCTATAGTTGTGAATGAATAACTCTCTCCTTGACCAAATGAAATAATCCCGACGAAAAATGGACGATTTTACGAGAGATATGCCAGGGTCTTCGTTTTGTACATTTGGATTTGAAAAACGCCCAAAATTAGTAGGTTTTTCTAAATTACTCCAAAAATATACGTCCAAATTTTGTTTTGGATACGGAATTGACTTCCTCCCACTATTCGTCACAAAATAAACCAATGCCGACAATGAATGATCCTTAAATACCGGAGATATCAAGGGTCTTCGTTTTGTACTTTTGACCTTACAGATACGGTAAGCCGATGACATTCGTTTCTGATTCCGATTCTCAAATAAACGTAACTATTTTAGGTTTTAATGTTTCATATGGCCATTTCTGATATAGTTGTGGAGGAATAACTCTCTCCTTGACCAATTGAAATAATCCCGACGAAAAATGGACGATTTTTAGGAGAGATATGCCAGGGTCTTCGTTTTGTACATTTGGACTTGAAAAACCCCCAAAATTAGTAGGTTTTTCTTAAATTACTCCAAAAACATACGTCCAAATTTTGATTTTGGCACGGAATTGACTTCCTCCCATTATTCGTCAAAAAAAAAACCAATACCGACAATGAAGTGCCCTTAAATACCGGAGATATCATGGGTCTTCGTTTTGTACTTTTGACTTTGACAGACTCGGATACGGTTCTTGCCGCTGGCATTAGTTTCGGATTCCGATTTTCAAATAAATACAACTATTTTAGGTTTTAATGTTTCATATTGCAATTTTGCTATAGTTGTTGATGAATAACTCTCTCCTTGACCAAATGAAATAATCCCGACGAAAAATGGACGATTTTTTACGAGAGATATGCCAGGGTCTTCGTTTTGTACATTGGACTTGAAAAACGCCCAAAATTAGTAGGTTTTTCTTAAATTACTCCAAAAATATACGTCCAAATTTTGTTTTGGCACGGAATTGACTTCCTCCCACTATTCTTCACAAAATAAACCAATACCGACAATGAATGGCCCTTAAATACCGGAGATATTAAGGGTCTTCGTTTTGTACTTTTGATGTTGACAGGTACGAAATCATGATCTAGCGTTGATTACAGATTACGAATCTAAAATTCACTGAATTATATTTGTTTTATTTGTTGTGAGGCATTTTTTACTACATTTATAATGATAAATGCATAAATGAATATCGAAGAGTTAAATAAATTATTTATTTATATTAATTAACATACATACATACATACATACATACATACATACATACATACATACATACATACATACATACATACATACATACATACATACATACATACATACATACATACATACATACATACATACATACATACATACATACAGACAGACATAAAGACAGATAGAGATAGATAGAGAGGTAAATAGATAGATAGATAGATTACGTATATATATATATATATATAAAATATATATATATATATATATATATATATATATATATATATATATATAACAAGCTTAATGCACTTTGAAAGGTTTTTTTTATTAAAACAAAATGAACTGTCAACTTTACGCTGACCTTACATAGTCCTTTGTAATGATAAAACAGCAAATTTGTAGCAATTCGAACTTCAGATAACTACTGTATTGTGATCGGTATTATCTTACGAAGGAAAACAATTGCTTAGAACAATTAAAGCGAGGGTCATCGGTTTATGATACTGTTGAAACATTTTACACAAGGTACATGTGTACATGTTGCTTAATAAGTAATAGCATGGGTAGTACGACAGACCCTAACTTGGTGATGTGCATTTTAATAGCCATCCTGACATCGCCGTATAAGTAACTGTGATTCTCCTTATCGCTTATAACAAATGCCAATTTGATGCGTATTGAGACTGAGTAAAATAGTACGTTTTACATTGTAGTGCGAAACAATATACCTTTATCTGTGAGATGATTATCTACGTTCAATATTGAAGCTTACAAACACTTGCTTAGTCACTGAACTTCTCATTTGTAGCACTACAACCGTTATGAACGATCGTCCGGGTCTTGCACAGCGCCTGAAACATTTAGCACCAAAACAAGTGTCTGGATATCAAATTTTGGGTAACCAACTGTCCCCCAAAAATCGTTAGCCCAAAAATTTTGTCACTTTCAAATTCAGAGCAAATTTTACTAAATTTATGTAATTTCAGCGTTGTATATCTTGTATAGGGTTTTACACCAAATAAAATCAAACACGATTGGAACTAATTTGGTATAATTGGATGGTGAAGTAATGTCTATTTGATCTGTAAATGTAAGCTCATCTACTTTTTAGCTACGCTGTCAGCGACGCGGAGTTTATCAAATAGGTTTATTTTCCGTCGTCGTCCGTCATCCGTCAACAATTGCCTTCTCCTCGGAAACCGCAAGTCCGATTGCTTTGAAATTTTATATGCAGTTCACTTGGGGTTACTTCACTTAAGTTTGTTCAAATCGTAGTGAAATTTGCGTATTTGTATTTTAGGGGCATTTTTTCCTGTTTTTGGTAAAACAATCTTCTTCTCTGAAACCACTTGTCCGATTGCTTTGCAATTTGATATGCAGTTTACTTAGGGTGACTCCAGTCAGATTTGTTCAAATCGTGGTGAAATTTGCATATTTGTATTTTAAGGCAATTTTTGTCGTTTTTGGTAAAAAAATATTTAAAAATCTTCTTCTTCAAAACTACCTGTCAGTTAGCTTTGCTATTTCCCTACGGATGATCTACTTCAGATTTGTTCAAATTGTGCAGAAATATTCAAATTTGCATTTTAAGGCAATTTTGCCATTTTAGGTAAAATATTTTGTTTCTCAAAAAGTACTGGTTTGAAAATAAGAAATTTTCAAAAACGTCAATAACATTTCTCTAAACGCTGTAAGAATCCTCTGACGAATTAGATTTCTCAACTAGTTAATAATATAAACATAAACAAGTAGCATTGACAATTAATACACCGTGACGTAACTTTTACGTCTTTGGATTAATTTATGCTTTACTTTATACTTTATACTTTATTAGTCCAATATAAAAATCGAAATGCGTAATGGCGTATATAAAATAGATAACAAAAGTTGAAATGGATAAAACACTGACCAATCATATGTACATAGTTTAAAAAGCACAATCGCTGAAAACACCAAGCACAAAAAAACTTCAAGTAGAACTGTACAATAAAAAACAATGTCACAATACGGTAACTATGTCCACAGTTAAGTATTTACCTGATGGACGATTGGTTAAGTATTCTCACTACTGAGGGTACAAAAGTATTTCTAAATCTATTTGTGCGACACCTTATTGATTGGTATCTATTTCCAGACCTCATGTTAGTGAAATTATTATTTACATGCCAAGTACTGCCGCCAGGAAGTGTCCGGTTTCAAACCGCTTCAACCCGTGAAAATCACGGGTATCCCGATTAATTGACATGCATTTATGCATGGATTAGCCATGACGTGTTCATTTTCTATGCATATATGCAGAGCGTAAGCTGTCATTCAAGTCAGTGATTGTTTACTTTGGTGACAAAAGAAGTCAAGTAAGCTTATCAGTGTCAATCCTTGAGTGAAATAAAAAATCCAAATCTTTCGTATGTAAAAATGTGAAAGAGGCTCCCCACCTAACTATCCAAAATGTTTTTTGTCGTCGAGTTTGTGTTTGACTGTTTCGAAAATGTGTTCCTACATTCTTATCCGATTGTTTGTGTTAATGAAATGTTTGTTTCGCTTCGGATATTTGTAGGGAAGTTTGGATTAGTGTGTACGGTAATGTTTTGTTTGTGTGGGGAAAGCTTATGGCGAGACGCAGCCGGGCCTATGGTGTTACAAAGTTGATAGAGTGGCCCTTTGACGCTTGAGTTTCGAAACCCGAGTGTGGTTTCTCATCAGTCGCAGTTTAGATTCTTTCCTTAGTTTGTGTTTGTGAAAATTTATTTTAATGCATTTAGTGGTCTTGCTCTCTGAGTAGCGAGGCAAGTATATTAATGTTTGGGCACAGGGCGTTGTCTACATGTCCGTCCCCAGAGGTGGGTAGGTGTTTCGTTGTATCGCTAATAAAGATATATTCTACCAACCTTTGGTATTTCGGTCTTAACTTAGCACTGCCCTTGACAATCTTGCGTATACGTTTTATCAACATGCTGCGTCTATTATCTGATGAGTTTGAGTGCGTAATTAGCCAAAGTAATCAAGGGTAAATTACTAATCTGTGGACGCTCTCACCAGATTATCACCGGATTAAATTTGACAAAGTCAACAACGAACGCACCAGCAAGGTATATCTTCAGTTATACCTTGCTGGTGCGTTCGTTGTTGACTTTGTTAAATTTAATCCGGTGATAATCTGGTGAGAGCGTCCACAGATTAGTAATTTACCCTTGATTACTTTGGCTAATTAGGCACTCAAACTCATCAGATAATAGACGCAGCATGTTGATAAAACGTATACGCAAGATTGTTAAGGGCAGTACTAAGTTAAGACCGAAATACCAAAGGTTGGTAGGATATATCTTTATTAGCGATACAACGAAACACCTACCCACCTCTGGGGACGGACATGTAGACAACGCCCTGTGGTTTGGGTCTCGTTGTGAGTCCGTTCGGTGGTTCGGTTTGTTTGTTCTATGTTTCTTTACTTTTGTAAATCTTGTTAAGACTAGTGTGTCTTTTAGATTTTTTGCGGCGGTTTGTGAACTTTTAGGCAATAAGTACCACTGCGGGGTACGGATTTTTATGTTTTTTGGATCAAGATACTTATAAGTATCATGGTCGATGTGTTTCTTGTCGTACATTTTGTTAAACAGTTCGTGTATTTTGTTTACTGTTTGTTCTGTGTCGTCACTGTCTAGTTGAGTATAATACTGAGTGTTGCGTAATTGCTTTTCGCATTCGTGTACGTAATCTTTTGTGTTGACAATGACGATACCCCGACCCTTGTCGAAGGGTTTTTTATGGTAATTTGTATATTGTTAGCAAGCTTGTTTATCGCGATTCTTTGGGCACGCGACATTTCTTGTTTCCTTGTTTGAAAGGATATCTCTAGAAGTGCAAGTTCAACAGCTTCAGATAGCTTTCAAGTTCTGTGTTTTTTGTTCTTCGGGGTGTCCAGCTTGATTTTTTCTTGAATGGGTGCTGTTGCGATTGTTTATGTCTCATGATGTAGCGCAGTCTCACTTTGCGACCATATTTGTTGAAATCCTGAAGCAGTTTATTCTGCTTGGTTTTGTTGGTGTCGGAATGAATTTTAGGCCTTTGCCTAGTGCTATTATTTCGGTGTTTGTTTGTTTGAGCGATGGAAGGTTCTTGATGAATTCATGTTGTTGTCGGCTTTTCTTTGGAAGATGGCTGATTTATTTCCACGGCCATTTTGTCTGTTACGGTGTTTTATCATTTTGTTTTTTTGTTTTTTTAATGTTGTATTTCTTTTTTGTTGTGTTTACGATTTTTGTTAATTCTTATACAGCATAAACGTTGAACTCGAGAATTCGCTGTCACAGAGAATAATGGAATAAGAACTACAATTTTACCGTCGTTTGGTCGACTGAAGTAGCAGTTGGTGTTTATACAAAGAGTACAAAAGAGCGTCATGGATCTGGAGCCCGCTTTTGTTCATCAGCTAATCCCAATTAACGAAGTTCTCCTCCCACTAATCCAGGGAAACCGTACTTGATAGTCATACGTCATCAGCTAACGCCTCATTATGCTGATTTTATGCCATATATTTGAATTCATAACGAGCCTGCGAAACCGGACAATTCCTGGCGGCATGTTTCTCATGTAGTGGATGAGTCTTGTCGGACAATATAGTTGCAGATTTGCTTTACAGGTTTCACATACAGTCGTCAAAACTAGGCAATGTGCCTATAGTATATTCCTGGCAGCTTTAGTGACACGGTTTATTTGATTGCAATTTAACGAGGTGATACCACCACCACAACAGAAAATGCAAGAGCACATAACAAACTCGATCATTGCTCTGTAAAACATATTCAAACGTTTTCCTGATACATCAAATCTATGCATTTACGCAGAAAATACATTCTTTGTTGGCATTTATGGATTAACATTTTAATGTGTTCATCCCAGGAGACCGTATTTGTAAGAATCAATCCACATATTTGTAGGTGTTCACTCTTTCAACCTTTTTACCCTTGATTTTTAACGCGGATGGAATTACTTTGTTTTTCCTGAAATCGATTAACATTTCTTTTGTTTCCTTTACATTCAAAATAAGTTATGATTTTAAAAGAAAACAAAAGAAATGTTAATTGATTTCAGGAAAAACAAAGCAATTTGAATGACGAAATGAAATCACGTGTGATTTAAAACTTTTGTCCCAATCTCGCGGGGTTGAGGTCCTTAAATGTTCTGGGTCGGGGGAGTTATCAGAAACACAGAATTTTTTTCATTTGCCTTAATTATTTTCGAAGTTGTTGATTCATTTGGACAACAAGTGAGTTATCAATCCATAAAAAAAAAACAAATCCCACACATAAAACAGTACGACATAAATGATTACGTCAATTTGAGAATCGCAATCAAAACCAATATTGGTTGCTTACTCCTAAAAGTACAAAACGAAGACCCTGCGATATCTCTGGTATTTAAGGACAATATATTTCGCTAGTAATCACTACGTTTATGAAGAATAATGAGAGGAAGTCAATTCCGTGCCAAAAACAAAGTTTGGACGTATATTTTTGGAGTAATTAAAAAAAACCTACAAATTTTGGCGTTTTTCAAGTCCAAATGTACAAAACAAAGACCCTGTCATATCTCTCATAATAATCGCCCATTTTTCGTCGGGATTATTTCAATTGGTCAAGGTGAGAGTTATTCATCCACAAGTATATCAAAAATGGCCATATGAAACATTAAAACCTAAAATAGTTGCGTTTATTTAAGAATCAGAGTCCGAAATGAACGCCAGCGGCTTACCGTATCTGTCAAAGTCAAAAGTACAAAACGAAGACTCTTGATATCTCCGGTATTTAAGGACCATTCATTGTCGGTATTGGTTTAATTGTGAAGAATAGTGGGAGGAAGTCAATTCCGTGCCAAAAACAAAATTTGGACGTATATTTTGGAGAAATTTAAAAAAACCTACTAATTTTGGGCGTTTTTCAAGTCCAAATGTACAAAACGAAGACCCTGGCATATCTCTGGTAATAATCGTCCACATTTCGTCGGGATTATTTAAATTGGTCAAAGAGAGAGTAATTCATCCACAATTATATCAAAATGGCCTTATGAAACATTAAAACCTAAAATAGTTGCGTTTATTTAAGAATCGGAATCCGAAACGAACGCCAGCGGCTTACCGTATCTGTCAAAGACAAAAGTACAAAACGAAGACCCTTGATATCTCCGGTATTTACGGGCAATTCATTGTCGGTATTGGTTAAATTTGTGACGAATAGTGGGAGGAAGTCAATTCCGTGCCAAAAATTTGGACGTATATTTTTGGAGTAACTTCAAAAAAACCTACTAATTTTGGGCGTTTTTCAAGTCCAAATGTACAAAACGAAGACCCTGGCATATCTCTCGTAATAATCTTCCATATTTCGTCGGGATAGTTTCAATTGGTCAAGGAGAGAGTTATTCATCCACAACTATATCAAAAATGGCCATATGAAACATTAAAACCTAAAATAGTTGCGTTTATTTAAGAATCGGAATCCGAAACGAATGCCAGCGACTAGTACCGTATCCGAGTCTGTCAAAGTCAAAAGTACAAAACGAAGACCCTTGATATCTTCGGTATTTAAGGGCCATTCATTGTCGGTATTGGTTTATTTTGTGAAGAATAGTGGGAGGAAGTCAATTCCGTGCCCAAAACAAAATTTGGACGTATATTTTTGGAGTAATTTAAGAAAAACCTACTAATTTTGGGCGTTTTTCAAGTCCAAATGTACAAAACGAAGACCCTGGCATATCTCTCGTAATAATCGTCCATATTTCGTCGGGATTATTTCAATTGGTCAAGGAGAGAGTTATTCATCCACAACTATATCAAAAATGGCCATATGAAACATTAAAACCTAAAATAGTTACGTTTATTAAGAATCGGAATCTGAAACGAACGCCAGCCGCTTACCGTATCTGTCAAAGACAAAAGTACAAAACGAAGACCCTTGATATCTCCGTATTTCAGGGCCATTCATTGTCGGTATTGGTTTCATTTGTGACGAATAGTGGGAGGAAGTCAATTCCGTGCCAAAAACAAAATTTGGACGTATATTTTTGGAGTAATTTAAGAAAAACCTACTAATTTTGGGCGTTTTTCAAGTCTAAATGTACAAAACGAAGACCCTGGCATATCTTTCGTAATAATCGTCCATATTTCGTCGGGATTATTTCAATTGGTCAAGGAGAGAGTAATTCATCCACAACTATATCAAAAATGGCCATATGAAACATTAAAACCTAAAATAGTTGCGTTTATTTAAGAATCGGAATCCGAAACGAACGCCAGCGGCTTACCGTATCTGTCAAAGACAAAAGTACAAAACGAAGACCCTTGATATCTTCGGTATTTAAGGGCCAATCATTGTTAGTATTGGTTTATTTTGTGAAGAATAGTGCGAGGAAGTCAATTCCGTGCCAAAACAAAATTTGGACGTATATTTTTGAGTAATTTAAGAAAAACCTACTAATTTTGGGCGTTTTTCAAGTCCAAATGTACAAAACGAAGACCCTGGCATATCTCTCGTAATAATCGTCCATTTTTCGTCGGGATTATTTCAATTGGTCAAGGAGAGAGTTATTCATCCACAACTATATCAAAAATGGCCATATGAAACATTAAAACCTAAATAGTTGCGTTTATTTAAGAATCGGAATCCGAAACGAACGCCAGCGGCTTACCGTATCTGTCAAAGACAAAAGTACAAAACGAAGACCCTTGATATCTCCGGTATTTAAGGGCCATTCATTGTCGGTATTGGTTTAATTTGTGACGAATAGTGGGAGGAAGTCATTCCGTGCCCAAAACAAAATTTGGACGTATATTGTTGGAGAAATTTAAGAAAAACCTACTAATTTTGGGGGTTTTTCAAGTCTAAATGTACAAAACTAAGACCCTGGCATATCTTTCGTAATAATCGTCCATATTTGGTCGGGATTATTTCAATTGGTCAAGGAGAGAGTAATTCATCCACGACTATATCAAAAATGGCCATATGAAACATTAAAACCTAAAATAGTTGCGTTTATTCAAGAATCGGAATCCGAAACGAACGCCAGCGGCTTACCGTATCTGTCAAAGACAAAAGTACAAAACGAAGACCCTTGATATCTCCGGTATTTAAGGGCCATTCATTGTCGGTATTGGTTTAATTTGTGACGAATAGTGGGAGGAAGTCAATTCCGTGCCAAAAACAAAATTTGGACGTATATTTTTGGAGAAATTTAAGAAAAACCTACTAATTTTGGGCGTTTTTCAAGTCCAAATGTACAAAACGAAGACCCTGGCATATCTCTCGTAATATTCGTCCATATTTCGTCGGGATTTTTTCTATTGGTCAAGGAGAGAGTTATTCATCCACAACTATATCAAAAATGGCCATATGAAACATTAAAACCTAAAATAGTTGCGTTTATTTAAGAATCGGAATCCAAAAGGAATGCCAGCGACTAGTACCGTATCCGAGTCTGTCAAAGTCAAAAGTACAAAACGGAGACCCTTGATATCTTCGGTATTTAAGGGCCATTCATTGTCGGTATTTGTTTATTTTGTAAAGAATAGTGGGAGGAAGTCAATTCCGTGCCAAAAACAAAATTTGGACGTATATTTTCGGAGTAATTTAAGAAAAACCTACTAATTTGGGGGTTTTTCGAGTACAAAACGAAGACCCTTGATATCTTCGGTATTTAAGGGCCGTTCATTGTCGGTATTTGTTTATTTTGTATATAATAGTGGGAGGAAGTCAATTCCGTGCCAAAACAAAATTTGGACGTATATTTTCGGAGTAATTTAAGAAAAACCTACTAATTTTAGGCGTTTTTCAAGTCCAAATGTACAAAACGAAGACCCTGGCATATCTTTCGTAATAATCGTCCATTTTTCGTCGGGATTATTTCAATTGGTCAAGGAAAGAGTAATTCATCCACAACTATATCAAAAATGGCCATATGAAACATTAAAACCTAAAATAGTTGCGTTTATTTAGAATCGGAATCCGAAACGAACGCCAGCGGCTTACCGTATCTGTCAAAGACAAAAGTACAAACGAGGACCCTTGATATCTCCGATATTTAAGGGCCATTCATTGTCGGTATTGGTTTAATTTGTGAAGAATTGTGGGAGGAAGTCAATTCCGTGCCAAAAACAAAATTTGGACGTATATTTTTGGAGAAATTTAAGAAAAACCTACTAATTTTGGGCTTTTTTCAAGTCCAAATGTACAAAACGAAGATCGTGGCATATCTTTCATAATAATCGTCCATATTTCGTCGGAATTGTTTCAATTGGTCGAGGTGAGAGTTATTCATCCACAATTATATCAAAAATGGCCATATGAACCATTAAAACTTAAAATAGTTGCGCCTATTTGAGAATTACAATCCGAAACTTATACTAGCGGCTTGCCGTATCTGTCAAAGTCAAAAGTACAAATCAAAGACATAATATCTCCGGTATTTAAGGGCCATATTTCGCCGTATTGGCTTAATTTCGGTTGAACTTCGTGTATTGTGTTTGAAATGTTAGCCGCCATCGTTATCAAGTCGCGCAGGCGAGTGTTTCAGTTTGACTCCGATGTGATGGTAATTTGGCGTGTATTATGTCTGAAACAGCGTAATTACTGCGTACTAAATATTATAACGTTCGATCCGTCCTTGCCGGTTAGAGTGCATCGTGCCTTTAATCTAAATTCAGGGGTCTTCGGTCTTCGATCTTCGGTGTTCGGTCTTCGATCTTCGGTGTTCGGTTTTCGATCTTCGGTCTTCGTTTTGTATACCCCCGTGCCGAAACGTGTTTGGTCGCGTTGCCTTAACGTCTTGGCGTCGGAAATTGTGCGGCCGAAACGACTTTGCGGCAAAAGGTCTAGAAACCCGACATTGTCCGTTCGATGAGAATACTGAGTGAGTTGAACAATTTATGAATAAAAATGAAATATCAGAAACCGCGGCACTTGAACTACTGGGATTAGAAAATACAAGGTGGAAACAAATTGCATGGGCTTCAAGACATCGACAGGAAATTTTCCCAAGGCAAAATACGTAGCGATGCAGAAATCACACGCCACAAAACAATAGCTGCTTTGGTTTGCAGACGTTTTGGCACAATGGCAGTGAACTGATAATGTCACAGTCGTTTCAATCCCGCTTTCCTGTTTTTCCTTGTCCCATTTCGTTACCGACCTTGACAAGGTAAAAACATACGTCGAGTAACAAATGTTCATCGTACACCGGACGAATGTGAATCAAATGATTTTATGGGAATGGACACGACAACATTTTTATCAGTTATCATTTTTATCAGTTATCATGGCAGTAGCCAAAATGCTGCAGGACCGAAGACAAATTTCAATATGAATTTGACCGTCACAACGTAATAACGTAATCGCCATCTCTCTTTCAAACTGTTAAATCAAGGTTACACCAGAGCAAGACTTGTCTCTACATTCAAACGCTTTTTTGGCAGGTATCGCAAGCTGGTAGATAAATACAATATCTCTCTTCGACAAATGATCACTGATGGCATCGGTGACATTGGGCCTTAGTTAGTGACCACTACCTATCTGACTTACAGATTGATATATGGCGGGTGCCACATGTGGGCAGGATGCGCTTACTATTTTCGAAACACCTGACATCACTTCTTGGTCTTTTGGCCAGAGGTCCATATATCTTTCTTTCATGAATTTGACTTTGTTTGTACCGTCTATTTACTGTCTGTTCTGTGCTGTTTTGTGTCTATGTTTACAACTATTGTCTTACAAATTTTGACCTAGTGTTATTGGATTATGGATTGGTATGATTGCGATTATTTCATCAACATGTCATCATTGGTCGGTAAACCATGAATGAGACGCTTACTGGCTAAGTACTTGAATACAGTGCAAACACCACCCTAATCCTGAAATTTACATGTAATGAAGACGGGTCTGATATCATATTCGCCTGGAATCGATGGTACTCATGTTGGATACGAACGACAGCAGAGAGCTAGAGTTATCTATCTGTGACGTATGACGCTTGACGAGCGGTCTATCGCATGCAACGTGCGCTTGATGAAATGACGTACTTTTCTCTATGTTCATGTTTTCTCAACTTCTCTCCTTTGACTTTTATGCCGCCGACAGGCGATTGGCTCATTTTAGCATAAATGACTCCAGAAACGGTCTTCACCCACAGAAATGCTGTACAGAGTGAGGACGAACTATTGTCTCAGAAATGCTCGTAGTTTGATTAGTATTAATCTGTTTTCAAGGCGCGTGAAGATCTAAAAAATGGCTGCTCACTGAATCCTTGGTTACTCTAACCTTAATGGATCACAGCATAGAGCTGTTCTTTTTATCTCCATGATCACAGACACCGCAAATGTACATCCACATACAAACGTAGATATTTTTGTTGTCAGCGAATATTGTTTTCTCTATATCACTCATCGGGCTCGCTTTCATTCCGCAGCCGTGAGTCGTTTCCGAGGTCGAATCGAATGCTGCCATAAACTTACACTATAGTGTACGCTTGTCATGGAGGTAATAAGTCCAAGCGCTCGTGTAGACGGCATCGAGGTGCCGTAGCAGTTCCGACAGTTAGGTCGAACAGTTAATACTCTATTTAAACCTTACAACTAATCAGTCAACAGATTATGCATAATCCCTTCCCTGGCACTCCCCAAGTTTATTTACTCATCAGCTACTGTGTAGATTGCGCTCTAAAAGAGTACAACGCTCCCAAAATTCACCCTTTTTAGCCTCATTTCGACCGTTGACACTGATTTCAATGAGTGAATATACTGTTAAAGTTGAACACTTTATTTCACTATCTGGTTTTAGTGTTTTGCCGGTTGAGTACATGTTTATTGCCATTCAAAGGAAAAACCCGAACCAATTTACTAAATCGCCTTTTTGTCAGTTCGGCATTTTGTCACATTGCAGCACGTTCAAAAGAGTTTAACTCGAGAACGCGTGAACGGAAGTTCACCAGATTTTCACAGACGTTTGTCAAGTAGGTTGTAAGGCATTTGCAATGACATTATTCGCATTCAGTTAATCATGTTATGCATTTGCAAAAACATCATTCACATTTAGTTGATTATGTTTGGCATTTTAAGCAACATCATTTGCATTTAGTTAATCATGATAGGCATTCACAATAGCTTTGTAGGCATTCAGTTATTTATATTGGCATTTTCATAAATGTTACAGAAAATTTAGTTGACTGTTAAATGCATTCAGTTTGTTATTTTAGGCATTTCAAACACTGATATAACCATTTTTTTAAAATTGTAAGCATTTTTATTACTGTTATATCCTTGTGACTGATTTTTGAGGCATTTATTTGGTCATTTTACGAACATTTAACTTTTTGATAGGCTTTTAATAATTATTTTACCACTTTACAAACGTTGGAGTCATGTAAGTAATGATTTTAAGAATCAGCGAGATTTTTAAGGCGTTTCATCTATTATGACAGGTATTTGTAATAATGTAAAAGTTACTATAGACACTTCGCCATTTATCTTAGGCATTAGCAATACAGGCCTTGGCAATAGCTTTGCATACAAGTATGACATCATGGTTGGTATTTTTAACATTCCGTTGAAGTATCTTTTGTCAAGGAGGGATGACCTCTAACCTCAAATGATTCTATTTTCCGAGTGACCTCTGAACCCAAATGAGTCATTCGCGAAAAATGATCAGATCAACTAACAAAAACGTATGAAATATCTTCTTTTAGGCTTTCACATGGTTGACACTTTATTTTGTGACAGGAATCACCACATGTATTAAAGTCACATGAAAAGAATATAAATGATTTTCCAACAATGCATTGCTTTCACAGCAAGTGTAAGCTCACTGTACTGACCTAGAACTGAACTGATACTAATATCTATTCAAAATGAAGACGATGGCGGAGATTCTTGCCTCTTATAACCTTGGGGGCGTAATTGATACTTTTGAGGGACATCTTGTGGTATCTCGATCTCGATCTTGTGGTATACAAAGGTCAACGACATAACAGTGAGAAAATACTGGACATAAGAACACACACGAAAACCACAGATACGTTTCAATTCCTACATAGAACATCATGCCATCCAAAATCTACCTTTAAAGGCCTGATCAAAGGCGAAACACTAAGGTACATCAGAACTTGCAACAATGAGAATGACTTTATGCTAAAGTCAATTCATTCAATGCAAGATTAGTTGAACGTGGCTACAAACAGGATGAAATCTCTAGAATTTACATCACAAACAAAGTTCGTCACCAGAATTACGCAATTACAACACCAGCGAACAAAAAACAGAACGAAAAACACACTTGTGTTCACAACAAGATATAGCCCATACATAAAGACACAAGCTATCAAACTAGCTCTGTGTGAAAACTGGGATCACATAGAAAAGGACGAAAATTAAGGAATTTATTTCCTAAACAACCGATCATCGCTTACAAAGAAATACGAACATAAGCGACACAGTGATTAAGGCTAAAAACCATTGCATTAGAAACAAGTCAATGAACGAACGAACACATTACGATCCAAACATAAGCATTCTGGCTTCACTGCTAGAAGCACAGGAGATCAACAATATCGACATGACATAAAACAAAAAAGATATACACATATCTTAGGCGACTGAGGAAGAGACCGCTCTGGTTTCGAAACGTGGGGATAAAAAAAGAGTCACCGCTGTCAAGGACACATCTGACTGCGCCCACGTCTCGCCATGGCTTATTTTAAATTAACGACTCGTTTGTTACTAGTAATTTCCACACTAACAGCAAAAACACAAGCACATACAAGACGAGATGGCTGATGTGTGAAGCCACTTTCCCTTTATTACACGGCGGCGTCACCTTCACTTTCCTGTGTTTCTGCTTGAATATACGCCTGGCATAACTGTTTAAGACGTAGCTGGAGACCCATTACATGTGCCAACTCCCAGTCGCATGAGTTGGCCCTCACTCATAGATGGAACAAGCGTTGGATCGATTCGCTCAGCTTCAAAATTCGAAGCCAAAGTACTGAGAGACATTTGTTCGAGGATTCGTTTCATGGCCATGGGGAAAGTTCGAGCTCAATGCGTACAATATCATGCGAATGCCCGTTGGAGACGATAGCAGTAAAAGTGGGTTAAAAGTGCGCGGAATTCGCGGGAGCGCTCTGTTGATTCGGACCTATTGCGCAGACTCGGAGTTGAGAACAGCGCCCTCACAAATGGGCTCTACAATGATGAAAATGCCTAAGACGATGAGCTGAATGACTTTGACTGTATTGTGCAAGCCTACTATTGACATGGTAATGAGTTGGTCAATCTAAAATAACAGAACAGCGCCCGCACAGTACTATAACAGTATTGCAAATGCCGAAAGTGAACAATCGAGTGCCTTCAACAATCACCTTAATTGTCTAAAACATTGTTTGAAATGCCTTACACGATCAGTTGAATGTCAGTAATGTTATTGCAAATGCCTAAAATGATAATTTCAATGCCTATATATGGAACGCCGTAGCTATCATAAATGCATTTTAAACATATTCTCTTTCCCATTTTCAGAACTTGTTAGGCATTACTCTTACGTCACTCTGCATTGAGATTATCATTTTAGGCATTTGCAATAACATTACTGACATTCAACTGATCGTGTAAGGCATTTCAAACAATGTTATAGGCATTGAAATTATCATTTTAGGCATTTGCAATAACATTACTGACATTCAACTGATCGTGTAAGGCATTTCAAACAATGTTATAGTCATTAAAATTATCATTTTAGGCATTTGCAATAACATTACTGACATTCAACTGATCGTGTAAGGCATTTCAAACAATGTTATAGGCATTGAAATTATCATTTTAGGCATTTGCAATAACATTACTGACATTCAACTGATCGTGTAAGGCATTTCAAACAATGCGTTCCATAGTATGGAACGCCGTAGCTGTCATAAATGCATTTTAGACATATCCTCTTTCCCATTTTCAGAACTTGTTTCGCATTTTTAAAACATGTTAGGCATTACTCTCACGTCACTCTGCATCGAGATTATCATTTTAGGCATTTGCAATAACATTACTGACATTCAACTGATCGTGTAAGGCATTTCAAACAATGTTATAGGCATTGAAATTATCATTTTAGGCATTCGCAATAACATTACTGACATTCAACTGATCGTGTAAGGCATTAAAAACAATGTTATAGGCATTGAAATTATCATTTTAGGCATTCGCAATAACATTACTGACATTCAACTGATCGTGTAAGGCATTTCAAACAATGTTATAGGCATTGAAATTATCATTTTAGGCATTCGCAATAACATTACTGACATTCAACTGATCGTGTAAGGCATTTCAAACAATGTTATAGGCATTGAAATTATCATTTTAGGCATTCGCAATAACATTACTGACATTCAACTGATCGTGTAAGGCATTAAAAACAATGTTATAGGCATTGAAATTATCATTTTAGGCATTCGCAATAACATTACTGATATTCAACTGATCGTGTAAGGCATTTCAAACAATGTTATAGGCATTGAAATTATCATTTTAGGCATTTGCAATAACATTACTGACATTCAACTGATCGTGTAAGGCATTAAAAACAATGTTATAGGCATTGAATTATCATTTTAGGCATTCGCAATAACATTACTGACATTCAACTTATCGTGTAAAGCATTTCAAACAATGTTATCGACAATTAAGGTGATTAAATCCACTGACATTGCAGTATTCGTCATTCACATTACCCTGAAACGTACTGTGCGGGCGCTGTTCTGTTATTTTAGATTGACCAACTCATTACCATGTCAATAGTAGGCTTGCACAATACAGTCAAAGTCATTCAGCTCATCGTCTTAGGCATTTTCATCATTGTAGAGCCCATTTGTGAGGGCGCTGTTCTCAACTCCGAGTCTGCGCAATTGGTCCGAATCAACGGAGCGCTCCTGCGAATTCCGCGCACTTTTAACCCACTTTTACTGCTATCGTCTCCAACGGGCATTCGCGTGATATTGTACGCATTGAGCTCGAACTTTTCGCCATGGCCATGAAACGAATCCTCGAACAAATGTCTCTCAGTACTTTGGCTTCGAATTTTGAAGCTGAGCGAATCGATCCAACGCTTGTTCCATCTATGAGTGAGGGCCAACTCATGCGACTGGGAGTTGGCACAATGGGTCTCCAGCTACGTCTTAAACAGTTATGCCAGGCGTATATTCAAGCAGAAACACAGGAAAGTGAAGGTGACGCCGCCGCCGGAACATCAATGACCGCTTTGAATTTCACCAGTGGAGCTAGTGTAAATCGTATATCCGTCGTGTAATAAAGGGAAATTGGCTTCACACATCGCTCATCTCGTCTTGTATGTGCTTTGGTGAGTTTTATTGTGTCATCGTCCCCCGTGGATGGAGGGACGGTGATTGTGTCCACTTTTTGTTCGATGGTTGATGGATACCCATGCACATGCAGGGTATTCTCGTGCATGCCCTCTTTCGTCTTAAACTTGCTAGGCAAGAATAAGTTGAGAAATCGCAGTGTAATAAAGGGAAAGTGGCTTCACATATCGCTCATCTCGTCTTGTATGTGCTTTGCTGTGTTTGGTGTCTGAAATGTTTTGGCTGTTAGTGTGAAAATTAACAAACGAATCGTTAATTTTAAAATAAGCCATGGCGAGACGTGGGCGTAGTCAGATGTGTCTTTGACAACCTTGACTCTTTTTTTATCCCCACGTTTCGTTCAGTTCTAGGTCAGTACAGTGAGCTTACACTTACTGTGAAAGCAATGCATTATTGGAAAATCATTTATATTCTTTTCATGTGACTTGCATGTGGTGATTCCTGTCACAAAATAAAGTGTCAACCATGTGAAAGCCTAAAAGAAGATATTTCATACGTTTTTAGCTCACGTGTGTAAACACGTGGGCTAATGTCATAGCGATGTCTGTCTGTCTGTCCGTGTATGTGTGTGTGTGTCTGTCTGTCTGTCTGTCTGTCTGTTTACACGATAACTCAAAAACGCCTGAACGGATTCAAGTCAGATTTGGTACACAGGTACCATATGCTACTGGCAAGAACTGATTAGATTTTGGTTAGTGTGGCTTGCATATTAATGAAATTATGCAATATCGCTTTTTCCCGTACAATGGTTTCCCTATGGAGACAGTAATGACAGTGTAGACATATACTGCACAAAATTTCATGAAACTTTTCACAGATGACAATCTCAGAACATTATGATAATACTGCAAGTGTCATGTCAATTATCTTCTCATTTGCATATTTAATGAACTTTTGTTATTTGTGAGATAACTCTGAAATGCCTACACCAAACTTGATGATACTTGCAACAAATATTGATCTGATATATATCTAATTATACTTAGAAGCATTGGGCAGTGTCAAGTTAATAAATAGCTCATTTGCATATTTTATGAAGTTTTGTAATTAGTCATATAACTCCGATATAACTTTACCAAATGTGATGAAATCTGCTGCAGATACTGATCCGACTGATATCTAACTGTAGTGTAAAGCATTTAGTTTTGTGAAGTTAATTAAGGGTTCATTTGCATATTTAATGAACTTTGTAATTAGGTATATAACTCTGAAATTACGGCACCCAAGTAAGTGAAATCGGGTACAGATATTGTTTTGATAAATATTTTATTGTACTGAGAAGCATTTGGCAGTGTCAAGTTAACAAGTAGGTCATTTGCATATTTTATGAAGTTTTGTAATTAGTGATATAACTCCAAAATAACTGCACCAAATGTGATGAAATCTGCTGCAGATACTGATCCGACAGATATCTAATGGTGGTGTAGAGCATTTAGTTGTGTGAAGTTAATTGAGGGCTCATTTGCATATTTAATGAACTTTGTAATTAGTGATATTACTCTAAAATTACAGCGTTAAATTTGATGAAACTTGCTACAGATGTTGATCTGATAAATATCCAATTGTACTGAGAAGCATTGAGCAGTGTCAAATTAATAATTAGCTCATTTGCATATTTCATGAAGTTTTATAATTAGTCATATAACTCCAAAATAACTGCATCAAATGTGATGAAAACTGCTGCATATACTGATCCGACAGATATCTAACTGTATTGTAAAGCATTTAGTTTTGTGAAGTTTATTAAGGGTTCATTTGCATATTTAATGAACTTTGTAATTAGGTATATAACTCTGAAATTACGGCACCCAAGTAAGTGAAATCGGGTACAGATATTGTTTTGATAAATATTTTATTGTACTGAGAAGCATTTGGCAGTGTCAAGTTAACAAATAGGTCATTTGCATATTTTATGAAGTTTTGTAATTAGTGATATAACTCCAAAAAAACTGCACCAAATGTGATGAAATCTGCTGCAGATACTGATCCGACAGATATCTAATGGTGGTGTAGAGCATTTAGTTGTGTGAAGTTAATTGAGGGCTCATTTGCATATTTAATGAACTTTGTAATTAGTGATATTACTCTAAAATTACAGTGTTAAATTTGATGAAACTTGCTACAGATGTTGATCTGATAAATATCCAATTGTACTGAGAAGCATTGAGCAGTGTCAAATTAATAATTAGCTCATTTGCATATTTCATGAAGTTTTATAATTAGTCATATAACTCCAAAATAACTGCATCAAATGTGATGAAAACTGCTGCATATACTGATCCGACAGATATCTAACTGTGTTGTAAAGCATTTAGTAGTGTAAAGTTAATTAATTAGTTAATGTTAAAAATACCAACCATGATGTCATACTTGTATGCAAAGCTATTGCCAAGGCCTGTATTGCTAATGCCTAAGATAAATGGCGAAGTGTCTATAGTAACTTTTACATTATTACAAAAACCTGTCATAATAGATGAAACGCCTTAAAATCTCGCTGATTCTTAAAATCATTACTTACATGACTCCAACGTTTGTAAAGTGGTAAAATAATTAATTAAAAGCCTATTAAATTGTTAAATGTTCGTAAAATGGCCAAATAAATGCCTCAAAAATCAGTCACAAGGATATAACAGTAATAAAAATGCTTACAATCTTTAAAAAATGGTTATATCAGTGTTTGAAATGCCTAAAATAACAAACTGAATGCATTTAACAGTCAACTAAATTTTCTGTAACATTTATGAAAATGCCAATATAAATAACTGAATGCCTACAAAGCTATTGTGAATGCCTATCATAATTAACTAAATGCAAATGATGTTGCTTAAAATGCCAAACATAATCAACTAAATGCGAATGATGTTTTTGCAAATGCTTAACATGATTAACTGAATGCGAATAATGTCATTGCAAATGCCTTACATGACCATCTCAATGCTTAATGCCGTAAGAGTAATGCCTAGCATGATTAACTGGATGCGTACAAACGTATTGCAAATGCTTAACATGATTTATTGAATGCCAATAACGTTATTGTAAATGTCAAAATGTTCATCTCAATGCATAGTGACGTGGGAGTAATGCCTAGCATATTATGAAAATGCGATTCATGTCCTGAAACTGGAAAAGATAATATGCTTAAAATGCATTTATGACAGCTACGGCGTTCCATATTCATGCATCTTGCATTATGTGTGATCGCTACCTACTATTATGAAAATTGCATGTTGGGATGAACGACACTGTTAGAACATGAACAATTGTTAAATATGATGATACATATCAGTTAATATTACTTTTTACTTTTTTTGTCAATACGTCATACGTTCCACCGTCCACCTTGAATGTGATATAACTTTCTAATCCCAGTAACTTATCTTGATGTTCTCACCATCATATATTGATGCATGCAGCCAAACGAGTACACACGGTTAATCGCGATGTAAGGTCAGGTCACCGTTGTTGAAAATAATATGGTGTAATTGTCAAATTTATTTGTCGAATCACTTGTAAATACTATGTAGGTTATTTTTACTAGCAGTCCCTTTATAAGGTCACAGTGGTCATGGTATTTACAACCTTGTATAGCCTTTTGTATTCATAAAAACAGTTGTCGCATCCAGCAACGACTAACAGGTAACTGTTTCCCGGCAATATTAAAGTCGATGTCAAAATATTGCTCGAGCTTTGAGGCACGTTACCAGGTTGTGTTAAAGAATGCCTCAGATGATAAAAAACTCTTTGTTTCATTATTCTGTTGGTAGAATCGCTATTGGGTCAAACTTTGGATTCTATCTAGGGTTCAAGGTAGAAAGAAACAGGGACACGCAACAAGCTGATCTCGGAAAGTGATAGGTAAAAATATATTATCATATGGTATATGTATAAAGTATGAAATTGCATGCCCTCCCGCTAGCAATTTTGGTTTTTTTGGGGGTTTTTTTTTGGGGGGGGGAGGGGGATCATTCCTCATCCGACTAGTTTCGAACTACTCTCTGTCAGAACAATAGCTTCCATAGCCCGCCCCATAATGGCAGTGCCATAGGCATACTCATCTCACCATATCCTTTCCTTATCGAATATTGAGTAGACTTTTGTTTCTACAAAATAAAACATAAAATAAACAGCAAACTGAATTTTGTTAGTGAAGACTCTTTCACACTTGCAAGTCAAAGACAAGTCGTATTCGCTGCCTGCATACAGGGACATGAACATCCGCGTCCGATAGGGTAATAATTGATAAAGGCAGATCGCGAGACAAGGTGACCTGCCGCAAGCGTTGGTGAGAACGACTAAGGCCGCGGCCATGAGCATTGCCAAGCGCATGCGCAGATTATCGAAATGCTGCCTTCGGCGTTTTGAGAGGACATAGGACACATATCCCGCAGTTGATTGATTCTTAGGAGTAATATCGAATCACGGTATGTTACAATTTTTCATTGCACAAAATGTTACCAGAGGAGCTTTAAGTCATGAAATCGAAAAACTGCCTATGATCTATAACACTGAACCGCAAGTATAATGTAAGCTATAATGTTTGACTAGATTTATTCTCAGAGTGCTGTTCTGTAAAGTCCGGTAGGGAAAGTAGCTTTTGATAATTTTTGAGTATTATTTTTATATGTACAAACCACTTTCTCATTTACTCCCAATAAAATATTTTAAAATACCAATTATTCGGCCTGTCAACATAAACTGTAAATGTGAATAGTACATTGTCATCATCAAATTCAATGGCCAAAGCCACAGTAACATCCTGTCTCCTCCTAAAATCGCGCGCGTTATGACTCAGTGGCGAAAATGGCTTTTCCGGAATAAGCGACCCTACAGCTGACGCATAACGTAAAAATTAGCCTTGGTGAACTTTCCCTTTAAAGCAGAGGTTTTGATCGATTAAGATTGTGATATCATATCGCACCATAAAAAGTTCTTTCTGTGCGACTTTTTTGAGTGTCAGTATATTTTCTTAGTGTGTTTATTGAGATAGGGTCGTTAAGTTTGTGAATGAAGCCTGTCCACACAAATTTTTAATCTACATTTCTGCGTATGCGGCATACTTTGATGCAGGAAACTTGACAGAACTACCGTGGAAAAAGCAATGGCACACAAGGTAAAATCCGTCTGCCACATTATGATCTGTTAACGAGTTGTTCTGTAAAGACAATAATCTTCTTTGTTGGTGATCAAAAGAAATAACTAATGTTTGTGACTAGCCTGGGAAATTAATAGATATGACCTGTTTCTTTTGTTAATAAGCATACACTAACACTATGCAAGGTTGCACTGTAATAATATCCGTAGTAACTTGTGACAATTAATTGATAAATGAATGCATTGTTCGCTAGCCCCTGTGATCTTACACAAAAGGACCCTTTATCAGATACGGACAGAGCACACCTCTAATACCTTTCCCCATGTTTAATATAGTGGCCCTTGGCTGCTTAGTCTGTGTATTTGAAACACTATATTCATGCATCATGGACATTTTATTAGTAGTAATGACTTCTTTCAAGTTCAAAATTGTTTCGACGGAAAACATTAATACCAAACCAGTTAGGTATATTATCTTACCACGACTTTTTAATGGTACCTTTCTTATTAGTCCACACCTGTGATCAATTATCGTATTACTTTTCGATCACACACAGGTGGAAGATTAGATGTAACCTTTTTCAATGGAAAAGCAACACCGAGTTTTAGCGGCAATCTTTTCATCGCCGGATTCTCAGCTGGTGATGCCATATCAACTGTAGGTACAAGTTTCACCTTCTCAAGAATCTTAGATACAGGTACAGGACCAAACCTCCCTCTTCAGCGCTATGAAAATTTGGGGGGCTATGAAAGAAGACTTTACTTATCTAGTGGCGTTGACAGACCAGGTGTATATTACTGTGATGCCAATGCCAACACTGGAGAGACTGAGAGACTGCAGACAGTTTTGGTTGCCGAAGAAGGTAAATTATGACTTTACCTATTATGGTGTCGTTATTCCAACGACTCACCATGCCGACTGAAATCTATTTCTCTTCTCCTTTACTTCATTTCCTTTACTGAATCGATTTTCAAATGTACGAACCATGTCAGCAAACAAACATCCTCTAATGATATAGGAAATGTTTTTGTTGTGTTTGTTTGTTTGAAAATGTTTGTATTTTTCTATATTAAGAAATAGTTCCTTGTTTTTCTCTGATGAATACTGCCTGGAATCTACTCCTTTCAGTATTGTAGGCTCAAAACTGGTGGCACCACTGTATTCTTCCTGAATCGTTATATAATTACTCTTGTCACTCTCGTTTTGTGTAAGTAAAAGGGAACCTTCATTTTTACAAGGTGGTAATATGTGGTTTTGAAGGAGCCAGTGAAATCAAAAAGAGCCTAGTCAATTTTTTTCTCTAATGAAATAATTAAATTCTTCAAAAAATCTCCCTTCCAGGGTTGCATGTTAACATGTGTCAGTCATGGACGCATTTTAAAACATACACAAAATAAACAGATACAATGCCTATTCTTACATGGATCGTCATACCACATTGCATGACCGTAGCCTAACCAAATTGCCAAGGGGGACAGAACCTAGCTAAGCTAGGATTTGGGTAATTTACATAAATTTATAAATTTCGCCAAAATTTTGCATTTAATTAGGAAAAACAACTCAATGTAGCCATCAGATGATGTCTACGCATACGCTGGAGATATCCTGTTGATTGCGAAAATCTAAATTATAAGCTATAACATTGATATATAAAGTAAATGTTCAATATCAAATAAAAAAACAACAATATTTCAAGTTCAATATTTGGCCAAAGTTTACGAAAATCATACTTCGATGACTTAGATGTGGCATCTTTCCTCTACGACTATCATGATTATAAACGTGGTCATTATGATATTTGTTTCTTTCTTTTCAATTCTGATTGGTACTTAGTTATAAGTTCATTTCAATTTTTTCTCCCAACAAACACTCTATACCTAGAAGTATAGGTAGAGAGTGTACGTTTGGAGAGAGTTGAATTGGGTCAAATAATGATAGCGTCCTTGTAGTGTTTCTTAGGACATCTACATTACGTTTGAAACAACTCACAACAACAGCAACAACAACACAACAGTTATGTTTGTTGAGTTTTATTGGTGAACAACAACAATAACAACAACATGAATAATATCAACATAAGCAACAATACAAGCGACAACAACAACAACAATAACAACAACAACAGCAAAACAACCAGATTTCTCGATTCCCTGTGGAAATACAAGAATTCTGAGTGAGCTTCATGGTCAGCTATTTCGCCTCCATTCCAGCTTTTGCCCAAACAAATTTTGACGTGGTAGCTATCCGGTTCAGGCCCCGAGAACCGGATAACCACCACGTCTATGAATATTCAGCGTGAACGAGGGCGATAAAACTTCAAAGAATGCGTCGGATCAGGCTGGCAGGAACGCAAACAAATTATCTTTACTTAAACTCTACAGTTGGTTCTATTAAGTATTTCTCTGCACTCCCATCTGGTCAGTCAACAGCGACCGGATTTTTGGTAGTTTGAGAACGGCGACACCTAACGATTAGACTTGGTTCAAGTGGTGAATTTCTAAAAATATTTTGTAATAGTTTTTCTTGTGTCTCTCCTATTTCATACAAACCTATTTGGAGTTTGGCAGCCCAGGAAAGGTTTTCCCTGCTACTAATTGAACGCGTTACCTTTGAGTCTGCTCAGTACTGAGGTTTTGCCTTGACGTCAGAGAAACTCCGCTGTATAGCGTTCAACCCACTCATTGCGTTCACCCCCTCGCGCGTTTCACATGAAAGCAGAACAGAAATCATCGCGTCACCCCACTCTTAAACATTCAAAAATCACAGACTTGAACCAAGTCTACCTAATGATGTGTCCAATGTCCAATGAGTTGAAACAGATACTAACAAACTATTAAAAGTGCATATTATATTGTAAAATACTTAAGTTAGCATTTTTGGTCGAACATGAAAAGAAATGCGTTGTGACCCGAGGTGATTTCGAGTATTTAAGTCCCACAGTCCCTCAAAACAACGGTCATACATGAACTTGGCGCTCGCGTATGTCCCTACGCTCTAAGCTGACATTGTATGCACCGTGGTATGCTTTACAACTCAGTGTCGATGAGCATACGCTTGCGATCGTGTCGATCGTAAGACGGTACGACATGTGTCAATGGTCGAGTTCAAGTTACTTGAATGACTACAAAACTGATATTTTCTCCGTTATTATGAACAAGGGTCCGACATTCACAGGCACAGATATGTCTGGCTTCCTGACTTCCCCCCTTGTACCGCTGGCTGCGCTGTGCTAACGAAAAGGGTCAGATATGCGCCAGCCATTTTGCCCCGATACATGCGAAGAGTCCGTGTAAGTACAGATACGCTTGACATAAGTGAACCATCAATTCAGGGAACGCGTGCTTGGAATTGCCCAGTAATATTAGTGATTAATCTATCAGCATCTCTGTGTATTCAAAAAATTCGTACTTTCAAAAAATTCCACGGAGGGGCAGCTGTCCCCCTCCCCCGCAGGCTACGGCTATGCATTACCATGCCAATTAGGGACCGCAACTGTAACCGGTCTCGGAAACATAACGACAAATAGACAAATTTTTGTTGTCGTGGGCGAACAAAACTGAGACTATTGTAAACAAAACGAGGACACGGAATACGCTTAAGAACTCACAAAATGCAAACAGCAGATTTTTACGTGACTCAGTTTTCAAACATCTACACTCAGTTACAATACCAGCAAAAACATGAAGTATGTGGAGTAATTTTGTCTGTATCTGATTCGCAACCAGCACAGATAACGTAGGAACGTGTATTTTTTTTCAAAACCCTTGTTCTTTTTCCATTATGTTAATTTTTGCTCATATTTGTAGTTATTAGTACAGACACATATCACTGCCATGTAAAATTCGGCCTTCACCCTTAAAGACGAGTTGGTTAAATATAATCCTCCATGTCTACGGACTCCCACTGCCTCCCCCTTAAACGAAGTCTAGCTGAGTGAGACATGTCCTTTCATTTCTGCCTACTTGAAAATCGCCTGCTTTTTCTGTCTGTAACAATATTTTAGAGTCTGAGTTTTTGTGCATATGCCATTTATATCTTCTTATATTAAGTGATGGTGTCACTGTTACTAATAAATTACTCATTAAAAACAAGTGTGTAACGTTAAACGAAAAGCAGATGAGCTAACATTTGAAGATTTTAAAGACATTACTTCACCATCAAATTATCTCAAATTAACGGTTCCAATCGTGTTTAATCCGTAAAGTAGTTTTTGCCCTTTTTTGTCTGTCTTACTCTTACAGTAATATTTGTCGTTATTTTCCTTTCACTGTATCAAGCGACATTGCAAGAATATTCTAATTGATTCTTTGTACAGCTGAAATAAGACCAGAAAGTCAAACGAAGACAGTAAGCTGGGGAGACGATGTAACACTGACTATGACGACGACCATATCTGAAGCTTCCTTGAAATGGAGACACAATGGGATTGAGAAACCAGAATGGAATGGTCAGAGTAGCATTACGATATCATTTGCAAAGACCAGTGATGCAGGAATTTATGAATGTTACAGCAGTGAAACACAACGAAGTCAAGGAAAAAATGGTTTTATGAGACTCATCGTGAGAGGTGAATTATGAATACTTGTAGCATAAAACATGATTGACTGCCTTTTTCCATTATTAATTATTGGGTAGCATAGACGACTACCTAGTACTCACACGTTTTATCATAATGCTCGCTACAATACATGTAACTGCACAAGTGCGAGGCTCTGCAGCAATCTCCAGCATGGTGTAGCTTATCTATTTTATGGTAACGTTTTGTTACGGAGACATGTATTGCATAAACTGTGTAACTCCTACATTGAATTTCCAATGAGCCTCAGGTCTTCCGAGCCCCATGCTGCATGAAGTAGGAGATTTAAGAAAATCAGATATAGATAAATAAGTCAATGGCTATAAATGCCCGTTGTTTTTTGAACAAGGTAGAATTGTTGCAAGCCAAAAGGATGGGACCATTTTTATTTTGCTTTCAGATTAGAGTTGCTGACATTGCAGTTGGTAACTATTGCATCTTTAAAATATCCTGCGGTTCAAACGGATTGGCCTTTCTTCTCTTAAACAAGAACAGTGGCCTTTATCCATCTATTTGATTACTCTTCATCTGTTTGCGGTAATCAGTTTTGTGTTTGCATTCATTATGGTTCACAGGCTCATATCAAGATAAGATCATAACCCGCTCATGATGTCGAGCAATGATGTTGAATCAAAACGAACAAATTAGCGCATATCAGCATTCATACAATTTCCAAATCAAGAGTTGGACCGTATGTAGTGGTAGTTAAGAAGTTGAAAGTCGTTGAATTGAATTTATGAAAATAATCGAATTTAACAAAAACAGCATGAATGTTCCCATAAACATTTCGAATACATTTATTCTTCATGAACGGTTGACTTTGTGTCAAATGAGACATCTTGTGAACGGATTTAGCACTTATGTCCGACACGTAAAGGCTTCTTCTCAGTCGAATATTATTTAAACATTCATCGACAACAAAGGTTGAATCAGCTGTAATGATGACAGAACTTGGCCGTGTGTGTTTGGATGGACACTATTATCTAAAGTTGGTACATGTTCTGGTGGTGTAATTCGTTCACCTTGACGGCACTGCCACGTAGCTTCTATAATTTGCTCAACTACATTTACTCCCCTCCCCCCCCCCCGAGTCGTCAACGCTAAATTCTAGATTTATTGCTTTCTGTATGTAATGATATTGATCTCCATCATTCATGATATGCCTTTATCACCATTTTCTTATTGTTTCAAGAGTACTGATATGAATCAGTATTTTAACATGTTAAAACATGAATCATATTTTCACTGAACTTACAGCTTGGCGTACGATTGACCTACGTTGGTATGTTCAAATTCATAAAACAACTTGGCAAGAAGGATTTATGACACTCCGATAATATCTAGCGATTTGTTTTTCTGGGATAACCCCATCGTTTTTTTAACCCCAGCGATTTTTTTTCTGGATCCTTACAAATATTTAAAACAATTTTGAAACAATCGGCGCTCCGTATAGAGCTGCTTGCTGTGCACAGAGCGGGTTACTTGATCGAGCTTGAAATCAAAAATTGGCGCGAGTACAGTATTTTTGACTTAATTTTTAGCAAGCCTCATTACTTTCGGGAAGGAAAGAGGATGTTTCTAAAAAAGCGAAAAAGATTTTAGACACTCAAGCCTATGTTTTGCATCTACCCCATACTAGACTTCAACATAAACATTCTTCAAATTTTTAAAACTTGTCGACATCTGAATATGCAAATTGTTTGCTCTAAAAGTGTACCATGAACCTTCCCTTGAAATGGAATGGCCCGACAAGGGAATAATATGATCAATATAGGATGCAGTTAGCAACAAGCAATCTATCACTGAGGTGCAAGTAAGGTCTATTTTAGTCGATTTCGTCGCTAATTACGAAAGTATGCATGTATGATGAAGGGGTTATTACACAGAGATTGGTTCATACCATGTCGTATTCTCGTGTAATAAATGTTAAATATAGCTCGGGATTCATGGCTTACTTCATAATTAACTTCATACACGAAGTGATATATGAAATATGCGTCATTAAAAAACTTTTGAGGCGACACTTGATTGGTTCACAATTAAAAATATAAACAAATAGATTAATTGAATGTAAAATTAATTTTGTACTGAACCAGGTTGTCCTAATGGAAAATGGGGTTTACCGGACTGTCTGTTCCCCTGTCCAACGTGTTACAATGGAGGGATGTGTAACTCAGACACTGGTGAATGTATCTGTCCACCTGGATTTCAGGGGACCGATTGTGAAACTGGTAAGTGATCGGATATTCCAAAACATTATACAGATAGAATATACACTTAGTTAGTGACTCCAATTCGGTATATAACATACAAGTATCACTTCAATCAACTTACTGATTTTTTTTCAACTTTAGGTTGTGGTAAAAATAACTGGGGTATGACTTGTGAAAGAAGGTGTTCAAGTAGCAACCCTGATGCATGTCGTAGAACAATGTACTGTATAGCTGATCCCTATGGATGTTCATGCAGTGCATCATATGGAGGAATCGACTGTACAACTGGTAAGTAACAGACATGGTGAGAGATAAAATGTTCAAATACCAATTAGGATATTGATCAGGTCATTGTATAGATTTCTAATCCAAACCTTTTTTTTCGTTAATAACACGATTGGAACTAATTTGGGAAAATTGGATGAGAGTAATTATTAAGGAAATGTAACGAAATCGAAATTTTTACAGCTGAAATTTTACAAAATCATTGAATAGTGTAAAATTTGAAATATTGTTCTCATCGAACAAAACAACGAAAACACAACGATTATTGCATAACTCTTTCATCGGACTCATTTTCATAGAAAAAGTTCATTTTTGTGTAAATGTACTAAAGAAATTAGACAAAATGCTTAAAATTTCACTACTTGACGACTTTTGAGTCAGGGCACTTTTGAAATGCCCCTGACTTTTCCTGAATTTAAGGCTTCATAAACATTAAATTGAGTCAGGGCACATTTTAAATGACCCTGACTGACTTAACTGTAAATCAATCGAAAAGCTTCATTTTGGTCGAGGAAAAGTGACAAACTGAGATTATTACTATTGTTTCAGAAATGAAGAAACTACAGACAAACTCTCATATTTTCATTCAAATTTGAATATTGTTCATATGTTTTGAACAATATTGCATTAGATACTATCATGCACTGATTCTTACTCATAACATTTCAACAGCATCGTAAATTTTGAATAAAATCTTAAAGATGGTAAGCAAATATGGTGTAATATTCGACAATTTTCTAAAATTCTTGAGAAATGTTTCTAATCCAATTATCCAAAATTAGTTACAATCGTGTTTAATCGAATCCATTGCACGTTTTTAACAAAGAATTGTGTCGCCCGGCCTCTTTGAACTTTTCATGACACCGAAATGAATAAGATTTTGGCAAAGAATGGTGCGCCTCTCAACCTCTTCAGGTTGAAATAGATGTGTATGGCTTGTAACAGAAGATGTTCAAGTCTTAATTCCGGCAGGCGTGTACAACAATGTGTTTCATAGCTGATCTCTGAGGGTGTTCATGCGGTGCACCCAGTACTACTGATAATATGATGGAGTGGTTGTCATGCTATGTGTTCAACTACCGATTCGGACATGTACGGTATATATAAGTTCCCATGATTCCAACCTTTGTTCATTAATTGCATCATTTCATTTTGATCTCACAACGAAGAATTTTGTCGCCTCTCTAGATTTCCGGCGCTAAACACTTAATAAGATAAGGACTACATAAATTATACTTCTTTCAACCAAACACACGTGCGACTGACATTCACCATATATATGCGTACGATTGACATCTACGGTAATGACTACCATCGGAAAAACATTCAGAAGTTAAACAGGCTCTGTACAGTCAAATTACCGTGCCGAATTAAATAGTGCAAAAAGTCTTTAAAGTGTTTCAAAATAGAAAAGTTGACTTTGGATCCCCTGAATTAATAAAAACACAAAAATCGATGTCTGCAGAAGATGGCCTGCAGGCACTATAAAAAGACGACAATATTAAAACCGAAGTACTGGCCAGTGTAAACTTTTTCGGTGATGAGTGATTGCAAATCATATTGCTCTTAGAACAGCCGTAGTAAAGCTTTTGGCTTGCCTTCACCCTTCGTAGTCCGCATCCCTTTACAACCCTAGCAAGTACGCAGGTTATGTATCCTCCGCGCCATTAATGCTTGGCACAAGGCGCCAAATTTCCGTTCGACGACGATCGCTCACGCCTTGGATGCTGCATTCTCTTGTTTTTTCGTGCAAGGATTACTGTGAGAAGAGTATGTAACGCTATACAAAAATATCGAATCATTGCAATAGGACTAACGTCCTTATAGGCCGGTGTGCGATAGCTTTGGTACTACTAGTTACTCCTTATCTATCATTAGCCTGGTGGCTCATGCTTTAGGTGTATGCACATTTTACCGAATCCCATGCATACATTCCTGCGGTTGGGTTATTGCGTATTTTTCTTTTGCATCGATTCAAAATAACATTTTAAAACGGTCCATTTTTCCTCTGTTTACCGTTGTCTATAATGTTGTTTGTAAAATTGTTGCAGTAATCTCTACGCATTTATCATTTTTTTGGGCAGACTGTCCGAGTGGAAAGTATGGCTCAGGATGCACACAGACATGTCATTGTGTTAATGGTTGTAATAGAGCTACAGGTGTATGTAACAGTGGTGGTTGTGAGCAGGGCTGGAGCGGACCCGAGTGTCGTAGTAAGTATCAGTGTGTGTCTGTGTGTGTGTGTTAGGTCACACAGCACACTGATTTCATTGCTCTTGATACATGAAGACATGTCACTGTATCAATGATTGTGATAGAGGTATACATGGAGCTATAGGTGAATGTAGTGGTGGTGGTTGCAGGGATGGAGTGGATTAAAATGTCACGGTGACTACTTATCCACGTTAAAATGTCCTAGGCTAGTGAAAAGTAAGGCTCTGGATGCCATTGTATCAATGTTTGTGATGGGTGTGCAGGTGGTGTAACAGTGGTGCTTGCAGGAATTAGGCCCATGGAGTGGATTAAAGAGACTACCGATGTATGCTAAATATGATAAAATATCATTAACACACTCATTTTATTGATTCAAAAATTTGCTCAGGTCAAAACATATTTTTACCTGAAAGTTATAGACAATCTAGAGAACCTAATTGATATTTCTATGTAATACACTTTTGAACTAAAGACTGATGAAATGTAAACAAGCGGATATAATGCTTCATGTTGTGAGCAATATGTGTATACAGATTGTAACACAAGCTGCTGTCAATCACAAGAGTCCTTCATTGTAGATCATCTTATGTTGTGCAAGTTAGGTTTCTTTTCGTGACACGGTAAAAATCACTCTTGCTGTTTTTGACTCGCAAGTTTCTTTATTTTGCATAATCAGGTGTGTTGAAAAATTATTGATTTGTTTCTAAATGAACTCACTCGACTAATGTCGCGCTCTCTGCTGTGAGTACTATGTCTATACGTCTTATTCATGTCTACTCGTGTGAAAAGTTTGAATCCGGCTTCTCTAACTTTCTTGTGAACTTTTTTCCAGAAAGTTCAACTCCATGCGCCCTACATGTCGTAATAGTTCAAAACATTAAATGACTACGATCTTTACTGACAATGAACAGTTGAATGTAATTGCACTAGTCTATGGGTGCAACTAGCAAATAAGGTTATTTAGTCTTACACTGTTAAGTGTTACTTAGTCTTAAAGAGGCACTCCCACTTGGTAACATTTTTAAAACACATTTTTTTAATGCCAACGGTCGATATTTGACATGGCGACTGCGCGCGGATCGCGAGATATCGATAAAAACATGTCCTCAAAAAAGTTAAAGTTTGAATTCCGGTGGCCCACCTGAATTCAGCTTCCGAACATAGAACGTTCGGCACTGGGGCCATTGTCAACTAAGCTATGGAGTACGAGTCTACGCTGACACTGCTGTACGCCACAGCAGTACCACTCTCGTCGGTGAGCGGTCATGTCCCATGGGAGAAAGCCGAGTCCTACTGACTCGGCAAAAAACCCCCGAAAAACAAAGTTTGCTGATTCCACCAGAATTCGCATAGGTGACTAGCACAGATAGGTGCGGTTGATACATAGTATGCATAGTGGCCGCCGCGTGGTATGCGCGCATACCACACGCGGCGGCCGCTATGTATCGAACCACGCGTAACTGTGTGGCAGACGACAAAATGTAGTCATCAGAGGCAACTAATATTTTACACGTAAAAACTGATATCTATGTGGTATTGTTTAAAAATTTAATACAACTGATTGAGAATAATGAAAACGACAAAAACTAAGGAGAAGTTTTAAAAAAGAATTACCAGAGGTAAAGGCATTGATAATGATGTATATAAAGTCATCGCAGTAGGAGGTAAATTAATTACGTCATTCGAACGTTTTTGGACTCCTTAGAATATATAATATCGTCAATCAGCACAACAACACACTTTCGGGAGATTTAGAGTCATAACCAGAAACGATCGTAAAACTTCGGGATGTGAAAAATGCGCTCGGGAAATGACATGTTTTTATCAATATCTCGCTATCTGCGCATAGTCGCCACGTCAAATATCGACCGTTGGCATTAAAAAATGAGTTTTAAAAATGTTACCAGGATGTTAGCAGGACATCTTGGGTTCAAGAATGTAAACTTTTGAGCGAAAAGTAGGCTTTAGCCAAGGATGTCGGCGATCTGTAAAGTAGCTTTAAATATCACAAACTAAAAAATATACTATTACAAAAAGTATTAAAATCATAAGAAAAACTTAGTGGTACGAGTACGAAAAAAATTATATGTGTGTAAAATATTCCAGGTATGAAAACAAATTACAGTTGAAAAAAAATGAGGATAGGAAAAAATTGCAAGTACGACAAAATATCTGTACAAATATGCAAAAGATTACAGATACAGAACAAAAAATAGGTATGAAAAATGACAGGTATATATGAAATAAAAAATACTACGGTGGTTAACTTCAGCCAACTTACTTACACATACATGTAATGATCATAGGATCATTCTGTCGATTTCTCCAGCGCCTGCATATTATTTTGTGCCGTATAGTTTTTGTTGGTCACTTGGCAGTGTATATACATCACAGTTGCAATATGTTTTTTTAAGTTCCAGATTCATGTCCTGTCGGTTTCTACGGTGAACTGTGCAACTACAAATGTCACTGCAAAGACAATGCAGTATGTGATAAGGTGACAGGAATGTGTTCAAATGGCGAGTGTGCTCCGGGATGGATCAATGTATTTGCTGACTGTCAACAGGGTACATGCCGTTTTTTTGTGTTCATTACCATTTTAATATTTTATGAATGACAGTTTATGCACCCAGGCAACTCATACATAAGCAATTGCGAAATCTTGATGTGAACGTCTGCCAATAAATATTGATATTTTGATTGCTTTTAAATTACTATACCGTGTAATAAGTGACCACAACCTAGCAGTTCGTGATACGTTTCAGTTTGTAGGATTAATATTGTGTGTCTTTATTCCCAAACATTGTCTCTTCATGCGTCACTAGCAGAAAGTCAGTCGAAAATACTAACTGCAACTAGTCGCAAGTTTGAATTGCGAGCATCATTGTTGTGGTCATGCGCTTGCATTTTGACCTGTTCGGAAGGGAATGCATTTCTCTCTGCATCAAAACACAAATCGGGTTAAGGGATTTGTAGTGTTTTTTGGCGAGGGGGCTTGTTGTGTTTTTAGAAATATACTACAGTGACTGGTTATTGCAATAATCTATAACAGTTGCCGAAAATTTAAAGATTTATTTCATTTACAGAGGGAAATATTGTAATAGTTTTTGAACAATTTCTGCTGCTATGTACGACTTTGACAAATACAAGCTGAAATATTAACTTTTGCTGACGCGAAAGCAACTTCTCCAGCCAACATGTTTCGTCAGCAGCCATAAGTTCGTTCACGTTACTGATGCCCGGGGTGATTTTATCAATTAGGGAACCTTTCTTACCGCTGCCTATGCACAATGCCTATGCTAAGTTTTCGCAAAGTTTTAGAGACATTGGCGTCAATAATCTTATACCACTTGCCACCTTGCGTAATCCTGCTTACAAATCTGATTTCCATGTCTCATTGTTGTTGTTACAGATTAGATATTATTGCCTAAATACATGGGTTTATTTGCGGCACAACATGACGATGGACGAATATATTTTGAGCAACTTTTCATAATCTATAGAAAAATGACCATTTTTGTTATCACTATAAATCAATCTTAGCCTAAATAAGTCTCTTCAGACCTTACTCCTCTGTTCTTGATTTTTAAGCGGAGATATTATCAATAGCAACGTAAACCGATTATCATTTCAGACATTTTCAAACGACTTTGACAAATAGACATATGGTTAGGCAAACAGCAGTGAAGGTGTTAATAACATGTCCGTTTGTTTATTAAACGAACAAAACGTTTGCTTTTCCAGATGGGAGTCTTCAAATACGGGCCCTGTATAACGTAAAAGTCAACCCTGGTGAACAGACCAATATTATTTGTGAAGTCGTCGGGAACCCACCTGCATCGCCTAATGTTGTGACACTAGTTGATCAGTCTGGATCTGCTATCACACGTACAGATCACTATCTCAGTGGGATGTACCTTTCCATAAGTAACTATAGCACTTCTACAGTTGATAATGGACTGCCGTACACATGTAGAGTTGGTGAACAGACAAAAGTACTGACAACTTTCGAAACATATGGTAAGGACCACAAGAAATTTAGTGACGATTTCCAGCCATCAAAAAATGTGACCCCGAAACAAACACATATATGACAGTGCACAACTGTGACAAAACACTTACGATCTTAGCCGAAATAAGTCTCTTTAGACCTTATTCCTCTGTTCTTGTTTTTTAAGTGGAGATATTATCAATAGCAACGTAAACCGATTATCATTTCAGACATTTTCAAACCAACTTTGACAAATAGACATATGGTTAGGCAAACAGCAGTGAAGGTGTTAATCACATGTCCGTTTGTTTATCAAACGATCAAAACGTTTGCTTTCCCAGATGGGAGTCTTCAAATACGGGCGCTGTATAACGTAAAAGTCAACCCTGGTGAACAGACCAATATAATTTGTGGAGTCGTTGGGAACCCACCTGCATCGGCTAATGATGTGACACTAGTTGATCAGTCTGGATCTGCTATCACACGTACAGATCACAATCTCAGTGGGATGTACCTTTCCATAAGTACCTATAGCACTTCTACAGTTGATAATGGACTGCCGTACACTTGTAGAGTTGGTAACCAGTCGAAAGAACTGACAACTTTCGAAACATATGGTAAGGACCACAAGAAATTAAGTGACGATTTCAAGCCATCAAAAAATGTGACCCCGAAACAAACACATACATGACAGTGCACAACTGTGACAAAACACTTACGATTTTACGGTCAGTGTAATTATCAATGAATTCTCTTATGCCTTAACCCCAGAAGTTTTAGAATCACTGTTTTCGATTTAAAAAATTCCCATTTGAGCAAATGTATACTCGTATTTAATTGTGCTTAGAGTAAAACCGACGTTTTGAGCTTAGATTCTATAAGCTGAAGTTACGTTTGTTGAATAAAGTGACACGAATCACAGATACTGTGGACTTCAAAGTTTAACTCTTCCCAACATCTCTTACACAACTATATAGGTTTGACGATACAAATTGCGAACATCAAATGTAACAACCGAAAAGACGCAGTAAGGAATCGATGAACAATACATTTATTATTTATTTATTTGTGTATTTGTTTATTTATTTGTTTATTCATTTTTATTTAGTGTTTTTAAAAAATGCAATCATCCTAGGAAACATGTTTTATTTCAAATTATTAGATTGGTTAGCAAAAGAAACACACGTTGAACTTTTGATTGTCATTATGATAGTAAAAACAAAGAACAGGACATAATTCCAATCCTCTACACTGTGTGCTAATTTCAGTCTTACCTGAATTTTTACCGAGCAATCGGCCCGACATTTCTCCACGTGCAATAAGAGTAGCTGTCAGTGGGAGAAATGGGAGAACGGTACCAACATTGGAGATGGACCTGTGGAGGCTTACAAAATATACTTCAAAAAGACACTAGATGTCGATTGGACGGAAAATCAGTATTTCCGGGTAGAAGATCCAGATCAGACAAGTTACACTACAGACATTACGGGTCTAGACTGGTCTACTGTTTATGATTTTACAGTGACTGTTAAACGACCAGGACCATTGGGAGAAGGTAGCAAGGAAACATATAGTACAGCAATCACACTGTGTGATGGTAAGTGTATATAATGCGGAAACTTCCCAGTTCGATCTTGCAAAGTGACTTTGCCTTATCTTAACAAATCAGAGCCATCATAGTGCGAAATAAAGCGTTACCATTCATTCTATTACCACGGCATGTCCGTCGCATTTAATTGCTCGAGCTGAACCATGTGACTGACCACAAGTGCACAATAATGGTTTATGTGCCTGTGAGTATAAACAATACCGTAAACATAGTACCTTTACAGCCACAATGTACATTGTAATTTGTACAAAGATCATAATCATTCACAAAATAAAACGAAGCACTTGTTGGCCAAGTTTAGACACTTTTTAAAAAATCTCCGGATTTGTTAAATTTTATAGCGCACTACTCAGTGACAAGTGCTGGGGCCCCGTTTTCGTTCATGAGAAATTTTGGTAAATTTTGACTGTTTGGGGGTTCGTTAATGGAATTAACGGACGACGCGCTGGACCATTAACGTTTATTTATGAGCGCGGGCGAGAGGAAAGCCAAATTACGGGCTCAGCAAGCCTCGCCCATCAAGCCTCGCCCATCAATTGTTAGCTTCTATCTCTTCGTTGCCCATAATTAAACGTTAATGGACAGCGCGTCGTCCGTTATTTCTATGGTAAATTGCGTATCTATTGTCGATGACATCATTTTATTGCCATATGATTGGACGCTTTCACAACAGTCACGTTGCCGTCAATTATTAAGATAGCAACAATATAATTGATTTTATTCCTGTTTAAATCTTAAATGTGCTCCTTTGGTGGCTTTTTAATGTCAAATCTTCAAATTCAAATATTAAATGTTGTTGTATAGCTGCTAATTGTCAAATAGCTTAGATAGATGATAACATATTGCACCTCCTAGAATATCAAGTGGTATGATTTTTGTAAAACAATGTCCAATTGTAGTACCTTCAAGGGGACCAACCATTACAGGAACAACATCAAGTCATCCAAATGCGCTACAAGTTATCTGGGTGGTGAGTAAAATATATCTTATTGTTGGTGAAGTTTGACGTTTTTTCGCATTTTAAGATACTTAAATAAGGAATACACTGATCAAATGGTGTGCTCTATAATGTTCATTTAGAGCAAAAGGATAAATAACAGCTTTGTCCGACTAAACCGATTTTTGGAAACATGTTACTCAAAATAGAGATTGAATTTAACTATTCACATCATGCAAGGGATCATTCAAAGGCTTTAAGTTATAAAGGTGAATCTAGCGTTATGATATGTAAACTTGGCGATAACATAAATTGTTAATTTTAAAAAATATCCAAGTTTCCTGGATAAACAGAATGTTCCGTAATTAGTTATTCTGTTTAAAGATTATATTCCTTGATGTAGGGTGACCAACTTTGAGTTCAGCAACTCAGCATGCTTCTCAAAATGTGTTGCATTCATTTCATGCTGACGCATACTAATGTAAAATGCCTTATAGAATGGAAATAGCAAAATGTTATGACCCTGTAACGCCTTGACGTTTTAACCAGCGTATGCCAACGCATGAAAATTTCGCGAATACGCTTGGCGTACGACGAATACGTTATGGAAAAGTTTTGTATAGATAAAAGAGGCACTCCCGTTTGGTAACATTTTTAAAACACGTTTTTTAATGCCAACGGTCGATATTTGACGTGGCGACTGCGCGCGGATCGCGAGATATCGATAAAAACATGTCATTTCCGGAGCCTATTTTTCACATCCCGACGTTTTACGATCATTCTGATTATGACTCGAAATCCCCCGAAGGTTTGTTGTTGTGCTGATTGACGATATTCTAGGGAGTCCATAATAAGTTCGAACGACGCAATTAATTAACCTCCCACTGCGAAGACTTTATATACAGCATTATGCCTTTACCTCAGATAATTTCTTTTAAACTTTCTCCTTAGTTTTTGTCGTTTGTATCATTCTCAATCAGTTGTAGTTATTATATTTTTGACCAATAATACATAGATATCAGTTTTTACGTGTAAAATATTAGCCGCCTCTGATGACTACATTTTGTCGTCTGCCACACAATTACGCGTGGTTCGATACATAGCGGCCGCCGCGTGCGTATGCGTGCATACCATGTGGTGGCCACTATGTATCAACCGCACGTATCTGTGCTAGTCACCTATGCGAATTCTGGTGGAATCAGCAAACTTTGTTTTCCGGGTTTTTTTCTCCTAGTCAGTAAGACTCGGCTTTCCCCACCGGGCATGACCGATCCCCGACACGGTAGTACTCTCAGTGGCGTACAGCAGCGTCAGCGTAGACTCGTACTCCATAGCTTAGTTGACAATGGCCCCAGTGCCGAACGTTCGATGTTCGGAAGCTGAATTTAGGTGGGCCACCGGAATTCAAACTTTTGCTTTTTTGAGGACATGTTTTTATCGATATCTCGTGATCCGCGCGCAGTCATCATGTCAAATATAGACCGTTTGCATTAAAAAAAATGTGCTTTAAAAATGTTACCAATTGGGAGTGCCACTTTAAGAGCTTACTTAAGCACGCTGGTATACGTCGTGGTACTGCAAGGTCCTGGAAACTTTTGTGCATGCACAAAACTTTTCGACGTATGCCAGCGTATGATTTATACATCCCGCACACGCAGGCCGTAAGCTATATTACAGGGGGAAGAAATCAGTCCCCTTGGGTGGGGAGGGAGGTTTTTTGTGCAACGGTTTACCTTATTTTATTTTATTAATTTTGACTGTGATATTTCAAATCAAGAGTTCAATTTCACACGTAGTCCTTATTTTACTACGTGTGTGACGGCTGTGGTTTTGACTTAGTCAATTAATTTGCTGATATACGGACAGCGGATTAGCAAGTTGGCAATGTTTTCGGAGCAATTATAGTAGTGTATGCAGAAGTTGGAGAGGAGATAAGGACTTGTCGGTAATATGTAAAGCAGTCAGACGGTGTGGAGTTGAACTCTTTATTTGAAATATCACAGTCAAAATTAATAAAATCAAATATGGTAAACCGTTGCACAAAAATACCTCCGTACCCACACAAGGGCACTGACTTCTTCCCCCTGTGGCTATAGGTAGGTTATGACCTTGTTGACACACGTTCACACACGTTACTCGTAAGTTTCCCATGAGTCGAAATGCGTCGACATAATTGTCTAGAGTACCCAAAACGTATTTTTGTCCTATGAGTACGTTATTACATACGCTATTTATACGCAAAAATGAAAATACATCGTTCAGTTCAGCAGGCCCAGCGTTAAGAGAAATTTTGATACATCTGCATACGCTGGCTTAATTGTCAAGATGTGATAGGTTGCGGACAAGAGTTTCATCTGCCTAACTTTTTTCTTTGCATCCAAGACTCCCACTTGTTCTCTTAGTATTTTATTGAATTAATCCTGAAATAATTAAATTGAAGTAGCAAAATATCAAGATGACAATATACAATATTTTGGCAAACTTCATATGGAAAAACCTTATGGACATAAAAGGGTGGACAGAATTGTAAATATGCGTACATATTTTTCCGTTCTTCTACTCTAAAACTTATAATTATAAAGGGAAATATTTTTTTTTACTTTTTTTATTTACTGACAAGAGAGAAAGGTACAGAAAAAGAAAGACAACGGAAACAAACAGTGACAAAAGACTAGGAACAAGGATAGTGCTTAAACAAAGAAAAAACTCTCAATCTATGATTCAACAGAGTATGCCAGCGATTCATAGACGTTCAGTAGTACTATTTTTGGCAACCTTTATCTCAGTTTTGTGTTTTGTTTGACCTCCGTTATAAATAAATGGAACGGACGAATATTCCTTGAAAGGGAAGTTATAATATTTGTGTCTGATTTTATTTTGCCACCTTTTAAGCCTTAAAGAATTTCGTTCTATTTAAAATCGGCATTTCAGTTATAAATTTTAAAGCCAAATACCGGGTACATCTCGATACCTCATTTGAATTACAAAACAGTAACGATCAGTCTTAGAGTACCCCTAGTGACGAAGCAATATATATGCTTAGAAATTAAGAAACTAGCTATAGTTATTTTCCCTTAATGTCCTAAGTAACGGCGAAATACATCATTCAACAGCGAGTATATAACCAGTACATTTATCTGCGTGCGTGTTGCGAAAACTACGCCCGAAACGTAGAGTGATGAATTAATAACAGGTTGAACATTTTAAGATGACAACACTTTTCTTTATAGGCGTTTCAATTAATCATAATCGATAAGTACTTGGCACATTTGAAAGAATATTAGAATTTACATATTTCCTCGAAAAGGTGGATATTTCTAAGAAGTGCCGTTATTTTGATGTTAGAAATGAATGTTTAAGAAATCTTCTATACTTTTGAACAGTAGTAGTAGTAGTGCTAGTAATAGTACTAGTATATAGTAGTAGTAGTAGTAGTAGTAGTAGTAGTAGTAGTAGTAGTAGTAGTAGTAGTAGTAGTAGTTTTCAAACCATCGTTTATTCACTATATACACAAAATTGTACAAGGACTAAAATTCAGAAAACGGAAACCGGTTTCCAAACAAGGAGAAAACGGAAAGGAGAACATGTGAAATGAAATGAATTTACAAATATTTACAATATAAGTACAGAAAAAATTCAAAACCAGTGAGAACAAAAGACGAAATCCCGATGACGAAAGATACTTTAGGTACAGCTACGTGGACAGATATCGATGATAAGCGAGGGTCTAGTTTCGGGTTACAGTTCAACAGTAGTAGTAGCGGGAGGAGGAGTCTTCCTCTTATTTTAATTACATTATCTTTACCGTAATTTTGTGTAATTTATACTATGACAGGTCCCTGATCCATCTAAAATCAAATGTGATAATGTCGGATTCATCGAGAATTTCCATTTGTGGTACAGGAGATCAAACACACAGATAAATATGTTAAAGTGATAGTTCCTGATAACAGTTCCCGAGAATTCATAGTCGCTGGGTTGCAAGCATTTACTGAGTATGAATTGATACTGTCATTCAACAACAGAGATGAACAAAGTCCGTGGAGTCCAGTGTACAAAGCAATAATGGCCGAGGATGGTATGTGAATGAAATATCAATCTATCTCATGATTTCTCACAGGTTAACATATCAATTGAATAACTAGTAAAAGCTAATTTTCATTCCAGGAGACTCATCTGGCACATCAAACAATCAAAACTGTTTGAGTAAACAAATCAGTAACGATGATTTTATAACCACGAATTTTTGCACAAAATGCATACATTATGCGCAAATCACAAAAGCCCACCAGCCCAGCAAACATATGATCGTTTTATTTTACCTAGTATATGATCAGGAACAATGTCACTTCTTAAAAACAGTCCATTGAAAGCTCTTCTAGCACTTTTAGTTTTTAAGTAATCGTTCATTTTTACCTTGTATATAATCAGAAACAATGTCGCTTTTCCAAAACAGTCCGTAGAAAGTATTCTAGCACTTTTTCGTGATCAAGTCATTATTACAAGACTTATAAGCTTATACACGATTGTGTTTCTTTCGGTTTCAGCTGACTATTCATCCTACGCGACTATTATTGTAAGCGTCATTGCGTTAGTATTGATACTGTGCCTGGTAACTGCCCTAGTTTTCATTATCAGACGGTGAGTGTCAAATGTTTTGCCTTATGGTGTGTTTTATTATAATTTCAATTATCAAGTCCCTCTACTTTTATGGAGGTTCACAAGACAGTGAATATAAAGCCTTAAACTGAGTTAAATAGTTTAGACGTTTGAAGTAATTTGACAAATTCTAAATTCAACAGGCAAAACCAACGAAAAGGAAGGAAGGAGCATGAAGAAGTTAGACTCGGCAAAATGAGCACAAAACCACCAAGAAAGGATAACAAAGGTATACCCCGCAAAATTTGAGAATGTTAAATGAGCGATTAATGTCTCTCTCTTTCTTAAGTTAATTCATTTATTTCTTGGGGCTTTTTACGTACTTTAAATTGGCAGTCATTGTGCTATTGAAATATGTTTAAATGAATGACGATGCGTTTTGTTACAGACGAAAAACAAGATAAGCCAAAGGAGGGGGTTCCTGATGACGGCCATGAGTATGCATATGTAAATGTGTCAACTCAACAGTCTACAGGTCTGACATCTACGCCTAAATATCAGAACAGGGAAAAGGATAATGAAGAAGAACTGTACACTGTTGTAGTTGAGGAAAAGGTAAGCGATGAGTATGCAGATGTAGATGTGTCAACTCAACAGTCTACAGGACTGACATCTACGCCTATATATCAGAACAGCGAAAACGATAATGAAGAAGATCCGTACACTGTTGTGGTTGAGGAAATGGTAAGCGATGAGTATGCATATGTAAATGTGTCAACTCAACAGTCTACAGGTCTGACATCTACGCCTAAATATCAGAACAGGGAAAAGGATAATGAAGAAGGACTGTACACTGGCCTCGTCAAGGAAATGGTAAGCCTTTTGAGTGTGTACTACATATTAGTGTCCACGTCTGAAAAATAGCTGGACATCGAGTCGATACGTTAGGGAAATCATGTCATCTCAATGTGAGTTACCGACATGAAGAACGTTAACAATATTGTATCTTGCTGTGAGGTTACGGTTATGTACACCGTTACAGGCACAGCACTTCGAAAGTTGATACTGTGCAAATATTGTTTCATTGATATATTATTGAAGTTTTTACTTGCCTTCCTCGATAGAATTCTTTGCAATTTAGGTCGTTAAGTAATTGTAAATTGATCAAAACAGGTGATGAGGTTTAAGTGTCACTAAAATAAACTAGTCTTGATTTCATTACAGCAAAGTGAGTCGGAGTACACTTCACTGAGCACATCTGCAAGGAACACGGACACCAAAAACTGAGGCGGTTTCTGTCGTCCAGAAATGCTTTTAGCCTTCACATAATTTTACTGTAAAACTTCAGCTCTCGTACGGAATTCAGAAACGTGACTTTTTAATACAAGTAGATAAGCATTCGAACTAGCATCATAGGATATTGGCCGAGCGAAGGGATACGCACCAAAGACTACCCGGTTAATCTGTACCTTAAAAAAGTGTGTTTTGATAACAGTCAAATATGTTTTAGTCTTGAGAAAATGTCTTTACCTGACGAGGTATTTCAATAAAACAGTGAAATGTGTATTGACGTGACATCAACCAGTATTGATGGCTCTGATATATACAGGTTTTATTGCATTCTTAAATATTGTATCTTTAAAATATACACAGGATTTATATCGCCGATCATTAAGTCATTGCCATTGTCGTATCGTAAGTATATCTTCCGCATAAATCTCCACCATACGTCTAACATCGAATGATCAAGGTTATATGTTTCTTTTTTCCAGTTTCAAAATTATATTTAGCATTCCTGGTTTCAGTTTACTTTTTATATTTTACTATTTGTTGATTATAATCCAATGTGTATTCAGCTAACTTATAAAGCTTAGATTATATAGAATTTTAGTGTAATCATGGTACTTGATGATTCCTACATTCTTTAAACTTGTTCATTTTTAATCACTGATGGACATTGCAGTCAATGGAACCTACGAAGTGTCTGACAATGGTACGAGCGGACGTGCTAGGACGCTGTGAAATACTGGGTTTTTACGCTTATATGCTTACTCGTAAGTAATATAGAAAAGTGAAAATAACACCTCGTGAGTAAGTATCGAAATATTGGTGAAATTCAGAGTACTGTGCACATTCTTTTCTATCAGAGAAGGCTTTTGATCAGCTATCATTTCATTATAAAAGTATATACATTGTTTTGCGCTTGCCTGTAATTAATCGAGTACTTGTCATATTTCCATCATATGATCTTAAAGAGTAATTTATTGACCTTAGTCTCAGACAATGCCTTATAGACTTCTTTGGCTAAGATATCTTGGATATGACATCAAGTGTATACAGGTAGTATTTCATAGACCATTTTTGTCCTTATTCATGAAATTCTAATTTTTTCTCATACTCCATTTTAAATAAAATGATATACTCAAGATAATTCCCGTTGAATATACAGATATTAAAAATTATGATCTTTAGTGTTCCTTTACGACATTCAGTGGTATTGTAGATTTTGATATAAACTTTACATTGTGACCTTTAGTATCATTTTATATTATATTTTTTAACGTTCGGTAATAATTGAGGCTTTGGTAAGATTGGACTTGTCATTTGCGTTCTGTAAAGTTTCTTTTTTCGTTTTCTTATTTTAGATAGGAGCAAATGTCAAAGTTAGAGAAAAAGTAATTTTCAGAACCATTGCTGAGTTCGAATTTAGTAATTACTGATTATCTGCTATATTTCCAGTCACATGACAATATCAGTTTTAAAGGTTGTGTTTCATTAATATTCATTAGAATGCGCATATGATAAGCAAAACAAAGTATCGATTCGTTTCATTCTATTACTGTGGTTCTCGCCTCGAAATTGAAAGAATTGAACTTTTGCTCAAACTTTCTGTGGGAAACTTTAAACCATTCCCTTTCGAATCAGAGTAAAAATAAAAATCATAGGTCAGAGCACAAAGGTTTGTACTAGAAAGAAAAATAATCCCAGTCTTCAGTAAGGAAAAAATGAAAAGAAAAGAAAAAAGTAAAATTTTCGATTTCAACAAAATAAAGCTGGTGTTAACATTACAACTTCGCCGATGCTAACTCGCCACGCATGCAACCCTGAAATTTGGTGGTTATCGTGAGTAATATTCGTCTAGAAGTTATGAATATGATAAATAAATATCATTATTAAACCTTTTATTCATTATACAAGCTTTCTTGTGTCTAGTGTGTGCCTATTACTTTTCCCTAGCTATCAGTGTTCAGTATTTCGAAGAAAACAGTCCATATCTGTTATTGCCCTCCCTAATTCCTTTCATAACTTGTTCTGCTAATCGCCGACGCGGGGCCTTATCCCCCTGACAAATAACTCGTTAACAGCTTATAAGGTAGTAGACGGACCTTGATTTACTTGACTTTGTTGGGATTCGGACTCAGTATTTGCTGCACCAAAGGGTGTAAAATGTAAGACGAACGCTCATGACTGTGGTACTACTTCTAACTGGTCATTAAACCACGATGACTTCACCATGCTGTTTATCTCCCTTGGCGAAAGGTTAGATCATGTATTGTCTGAATAATATGATCAAAACATCGCAAAATTTGTTAAACAACATTTGATGGACATTTATGTATTCGTGGAGCATGAAAAACGTGTCGAAATCATTCCTCTGTAGTGCTTTCTTCAGAGCACTCTTTTACGTTGTTAGCTTTTCTATTCAAATTAGACAAACATTATGTTTATGCCAGCATAAACGCTAGAAGCGAGGATGGTATTCCCTTTTGGACATAGTTTACAAACTGCAATTTGCCGGTGGTAGACATTATCTTTGAAAAGTCCCCCTAAGCTAAAAACCCAATGAGAGTGACGGTCACTGAAGGAAGGCAATTGTCACGAAAACAAATGATGTGGTGTGTGGGATTGTTTATGAAGCAGGGTCTTTTGAGTTCAAGTGATGGAGACAGAGGCGGCGGCTCTATTTCTTCAAACTTTATTACTACAGCTACGTTGAACTACTGCTACAATAACATAATGTATCAGTGGGTGGATAAGTGACGACCAGTTCCAGTGGTGAGCGATGCGCTCTGAGTATACGCATACACATACACTGTACTGTACATAAACATATCCTAAGGTAAGGTGGCTAATTCAGGCCGTGATGTAGCCGGTGTTTGCTGGAAAGTAAGAAGTGTCTTTGACTTTGATTGGTCAGAGATGATCATGTCAGAAAGAATTAAAACTATGTGTAAACACAGGAAATCAGGAAGGAACTGAAGAGATGGCAATATGTCTTCATTGTCATGGAATTAAGAATTAGCTATCTTTGTATAACGTTTCTCAACATTGGTTGAAAGGCAATCAATGCCAATATCGTAATCCCCATCCTATGTTGTTGCAGGCCGGCCTTCAAAATGACTCAGCTTAAACAGTTTTGTGACCATCGCTGATTTTTTAAAGGGATATATGTCACTTTAAAATCACATCATTTCATGGCCAAACAGTGACCATGAAGTTCGAATTTTAATTTCCACATTAATGTTGGTATTTTAGTTCTGTTGGTGTAGCGTCGCCACCGTCGATTTTAAATTTCACTGAACGAACGCGGCGAACAATGATCGCTTCCTTTCTCCCTGTTTCTCTTCGTCTCTTTGTCCCTCTATCTTCTCTGTCTCTCCATCTCTACATACACAGTCACTGTCATAATACGTCCTTGCTGTCAAATAGATAATTTATCTATCCACGGACATGATCTATCTCTTATCTACCTATTTGTCTGTCTGTTTAAACAATGCTATTTTTGATTTATGCAAATAGCAAATACTGGTCGAGAGGGTTTATAGTTCGTTCCCTTGTGAAAAAACCTCTCGGAATGACTATCACTGGAAGAAACTGGAATGCGAAATGAATTATGGCCCGGTCAACTTCCAGTTCGTTTAGTCTCGAGACAAAGACGACTCTGCTTATGTGAAATGCTGCCGTTCTGAAGGTACACAACGTTTTATTCAGATCAGAAGGCATTCATGGCCCACTGGGTTAAATCTTCCCTCCTGCTAAACATCTGCATCTTCTTGGCGTGTACACATGGTAAAAATTATCGATCTTTATTTCTAAGTTTCTCGAAAGAAGTTCAGCTTGGTTTGATAATGACACACTACCATACTGTGCCTGAAGTAGTATGTAATTCGGAACCACGTACTACATTTAATGTAATTAATCAATAAACTCGCCGTTCGGAAGGTTAGGACTTTCAAACAATTCTTTGAAAACTGCGACAATCATTAGTGACTTCAACCTGGGGCGAGACTAGCGGAAGCAATAAAAAAGCAGAACAGACATTGTCAAGAGCATTTGCCGATTATAGGATCTAAGACATTTAAAACCAAAGTCTCAGATGTATACCACTGATACAAAACCTTTTTTTACAAAGTCACAGTAAAATCCCCCCCCCCGACTATCGGTGTTAAATTTACGTAGCAACCATCCAACAAACAGTAACAAGTGCCCTCAACATATTTCAGCTGCCCGCACCTTGTAACTTTTTACAAAGCTGGTCTACGCCTACTCGCTGTATTAAGCTTTACTCTTTCCGCCATATATGATCATTAATTTGATGCATGTGCTGCAGGGGTTTTGGTTTCTTTCTCTTTTCTATGAAGCTGTTTTGGTTACCAAGAAATATCAATGACTAGAATTGATGCGATAAAAATTCTACAAAGGCTTGACTCGAATTCATTTGATTTGTCGGTCAGTGCCATCAACGTCAGCACTAGGAATGTCTTTTGTTCATTAAAGGCAATAAATTGTCCTTCATGTCGACCAGTCTGGAGACCAATAACAGCTCTGACATGTTCGAAACAGAAAAAGGTACGACCCTTACAAACTTATTGGATACCATTTGGTTTAAACTATAATTCAACCAAATGTTGTCTTAGCCGAGACACCATGCGTGCATCGCTCCGTAAATTTTGCAAATCGCGAACAGAAGTTCTTATTGTCAGCCGATGATAAAGCTGACTGGTGCATCTTTTGGGTACAAGTCCCTGTACCCGGTCCCGTGATAGCTTGTCATTCTGCATATCCTCACGTTTACACCTCTCAGCTATGGCATCTGACTTTTCACTGCCTTTTTCAGTACTGGTAACCGGGTCCTTAAATAATATGACAACTGCACAACTGTGAAGAAACAAATATGCCTTCGCCAATTTCATTATTGCTGCAGCAAACAATGCCCCTTAAGTCGTATCATCAGATATCACAGTTTAATGTCTAGTAGGCTCAAGGAGTGGCCAGATTTCATAGCAACCATGCAATTTTTCTTTTCATTGACTCGGACGTAGTCAAACATAAATGACAACCTACAGATGAAAGAAGTTATAATCATTGGAAAGAAACACATCGGAAGAACGATTCAGAGTATTGGAAGAGAATTTAATAAATGCATAAAATTAAAACATCGTTTGGAAAAACCGCTTCCGACAATTTACATGACAATGCCATTTGACACTAGTTACCCAGAAACACGACATTCCAATTTTATACAATGTATTATTACAATATTGGATTATTTATTGTGTAGATGATGTAAAAGAATCAATGTTGACACTACCTAGCTATACTTTCCACAGTTCCGTTCCTGCAATGGGTCGCACTATTTTGTCTTTAGAAAGTTGTGGTCTCAGGTAACGAGAAAAAATGAACCGTCTTACTGTAAAAATTGTACGGGTTACTGAAAGTCAACAACTACCGTCCCTTATTAGTATTATTCCGTTTTTTCTTAATGAGCATATTAACAGCCAATAATGTGAAATTACAAAAGAAAAAATTATCTTAACGACGTTTAACAGAATATTGTACGTCTGGGTACTTTCTGCGAAATGTAATGTGTTCTATTAATAGCGAGATTTGTGCAAGAGAAATTCGGTAGGACCATATTCTGCTCTCTAATCAGGTATGGGTCACACTTTTAAATCCGTCTGAGGGTGGCGTTGATTGTGTATTTTGCTGTTTGGTACCTACGGACATATACCCCGGGGTTTATGTTGCAGATTACAAGGGCATGTGGATCACGCCCAATCGGTCGCTTTGTCTCGACTTAATTGTGTTTGTCAATAAGAAATTCTTCCAAGAATTTTCCTCTAAAACTTAGGCCTTAGCTTCTGTTTTAGACAGCACTCTGACTTTATTACGAGGACAGCACCATGCGTTGGAAATTACACGTGATGTAGTGTCATGTTCACTGTGTATAACAAATCTATTACTATCGCCGTCAATTACACTAAAATTGTGTAAGATCATTCATTATAAACTTGTCTTCCACAGGACAATGTATCGAACTGTTTTCATTCCCGTTATGTGGTCACCCGCTTCGAGTGCGTTCGTTTTGTGAGTGAGAGTAATATCTATATATATATTATATATATATATATATATATATATATATATATATATATAATATATATATATATATATATATTATATATATATATATATATATATATATATATATATATATATATATATATATATATATATATATACATCGTTTTGTTAAAAAAGCTGAATCTTTTAAAATCGTTGTTTTGTCGACAACTTGCCATGGACGTTATCACTGCAAGTTTGTTCATCGATTGTGTTAAGTCACCCTTCAAAACCGCCGATCAGCAGTTTCGTTAACTGGGAAAGTTTACTAATAGTCTGGTGCCGAAGCACAAAACCCAAAAATTTCGGCCCCACAATGGTTCTCGGTGGTTTCTGTATCTTCAAAGCCTACTGAATCAGGATCTGCATGATGCCACCCTGGCACCCTTGGGCATTTTAATATATTCAAGATGGCCGCCAAGATGGCCGCCAAATATGTAAATGGTGATATCTCAGCTCTGTGAAATGTTATCAAAATGATTTTAGTGTCGTATGCCAGGTAAACAGGGCCAAGGAATTCATTTCTTACATTGCCGAACATGTGCAACCCTTAATTTGCATAAAAATCCAAGATAGCTGCTAAAATGTCCTCAAAAACAGGTAAAATGCCATATCTCAGCTCCATGAGAAGCTGTTGGAGTCATTGTGGTCTCCTTTGCCAGGCAAATGGGGCTAAGGAACTCATATCTTTCATTGCCTGATATGTACAACCCTTAATTTGCATAAAAATCTAAGATGGCTGCCAAGACGACCTCAAAAACACTTAAAATGTCATATCTGAGCTCAATAACTAGCTGTTGGAGTCATTTTGCTCTCCTTTGCAAGGTATATTGGGTCAAGCAATTCATATCTTTCATTAGCTGACATGTGCAACCCTTAATTTGCATAAAATTTGCATACAAATCCAAATATATGTTTAAGTGTCTAACAAGTCATATCTCAATACACTATGCCACTGATTTTGGTGTCTTTCGGCATGTTTTACGGGACAAAGAATAGGTATATTTTGTTATATTTGCTGTAAAATCAACCATGATAATCTAAAATTGATATTTACAATCCAAGATGGCTGCTAAGCTGGTTTCCACAACAAATATCAATTTATATCTGAGCTGAAATTGCTTCCTACAAACTAATACATTTAGGGTTCAAGGCAGAAGGATAAGTTTCTTTCGTTATATAAAATGTAAAATATTTCAGCAAAAATGCACAAATGAAAAGCAAAAATGACCACCCAGTATCAATTATGGCCACACAAATGGATGCCACAAAAACATTGAGTCGTATCTTAACCAACCAAGCAATCTTGAGACCTATTTTGTTGTGTTTGGTCAGGTTTTATTGGTCGCAGGTTTTTCATTACTTGTTTTCTGAGCTGGAAAAATCTTACTTCTAATGGAAGGATTTTATCCCACATTGCCGCTATAATGGTTTCATAAAACATTACAACAAGATTTATCTAGCATCTTCGACACAAGGTTGTATGTGTTTGGATCCGTTTGAGAGGTCATTGAATTCACATTTTCATTCATATAAATTGTCAAACCATCCATTTAAATTAAATTATAATGAACTGTACCTTTCCATACAACGTGAAGGGTCATTTTATCATTTGTCAATCAACCACAATAAATGAGCTTCAGTTATTGGAGGCGAATTTGCTGAGCATGCTTTTGCACTTGCAGAAAAGTGTCTTGTTTGGTCATCTTTGAGCCATCCTGAGTCATCTGTCTTGTTTATCTTCGCACCAATTTAGTCACTCAAGTCAATTTCAGCAGGATCTTTAATATTGCTGCCCTTTAAATATATGACCGCAAGTGGGTGTGGAAGTCATTCTATGAATACTTTTCTCATTGCGGGTATGGTTTTCTGATTTGACAATGACGACCAGGTTTCATGTCATCCGTCATACGTTGTACCCTGAGCTTTGCAAACGTCATGCTGCAAACAAGTGTCTAGTTTCTGCTAAAGTGTCATTCATAGGCAGCAGGAATACCAACCTCTTGCATTTGACACCAATTCAGAGCACTTTTAGTAGTTTAATTGCTTTACAAACACCAATTTTAGATTTAGAGAGGTGTGAGTTGCATCTTTGCCAATCAAGCATTCTTTAAGACCAATTTTGATTAGTATGGTCATGTTTTATTAGTCGCAGAATTTGAATCTCTTGTTATCTGACCTGAATAAAACTTTCAAGAACATTGCAAACAGGGAGTTTATCTTTTAATGCTTATAATGGTGTCAAAAATATTACATCATGTCTCTATTTACTAAGTAGCTTGCGAGACCAAGTTTTGCGTCTTTGGATACATTTTAAGGGTCAATTGTATATAATACTGTTCAATGCAACTTATATATCAAAAGTGAAGTCAAAACATCATCGATGCCCTAAAAAGAGTTGGAAAACAGGCATGTAGCCTTAACTTATATTAGCATTGCTCATCTTTGAAATTGATTCTTAATAATTGGCGGCATGCTAGTTATCGAGGAACTCACTTTCCCATTACATGAACTGTTTACCTACCATTTATCAATTAAATGAAAATATGGTCTCCAGAATAGCTGCCATATCATATAATATGTAATACTTCAGCTGACTGAGTATTTAATGAAATTGATTTTGGTGGCATTTGGTGACACGTTGATAATACTTATCTGTAACAATGTACCAAAATACTAATTTACAATTTTTCAACCAGAACTGTAAAATTTGGTAAGATTCTTGCACAAATCATCCTTCATCGCTTTTGTTATTAGCAGGGCCATTAAATTGACAGTTGCTTGTTATACTATACTCGCAGAAAATACAGATGTCACAGCCAGTTGAGTTAAAGAGCATCTGTAACTTCCTGTGGAATATGAAGGGTCACCTGCATATCCATTAGGAATGAATGTATGCACTTATAGGGAGCTGGTTAGCCTTGACGAAAAGTTAAATGCAAGTGATTTCACTGATTCATCTTTCAGCCAACCGAACTCACAGAAATCCATTGAGACCTTCCATCTTTGTTCACAATATCGTTCCTTATATATATATATATATATATATATATATATATATATATATATATATATATAAAGTTTAATAAAGCAGAATAAAGATTTTGCAAAATCAACAACAAAAGAGTATTAGATAAGAGATAAATATGAATATCTATATATGCGGATATTACATGTTCATCAATATTTTACTTTTTTTCATTTTTTCTTGTCTACGTTTATATGTATGTGTGTGCCAGTTGTTATGCCCGTTATTTTTGCAGTTTTAGTGTGTTGCGTCTCCCATGGCTGGCATGTAGGCTACTGCACCATAACAAGACACAGTATGGGCACCTAGCAGTTGTAGCTCTTTGTATGCATACATTTTGGTTGTTGGTATGTTTCTTATCATAGTCCAATAAAGCAGGCACAAGCCATCGAAACAGTACAGGTTAGTCTGCAATCCATCTACTGGAGAAGTGATGTGATAAGAAACACGTCAGCACTGTTATGTACTTTCGGTTTCATTACGAGACACAAGGAAAATTGCACATGCTTATCAGTATAGACCTTTTTATGTCAAGTAGTGGATTTGAACTTGTGATGAAGATTGCTTTCAGAGGAGCAAGGTGTCTATATGTTTAATTATAAAAACAACAACAATTCAATTAAAGATTGGATAATTGGACTGCAATTAAACTGTTAAAAGTGCTTTGGATGGGTGTCAAGCGCAAAACATTCATATTCTTGATGCCCCTATGGCAGAAACTATAAAATTGTTTGCAGCATGATGATTGCAAAGCTAAGGGTACAACTTTAGAGGGATAACATGAAAACAAGAAAACAAGAAATGAAAACTCTGCGACCAATATTGAAATGTATTAGTCTCTAGGATGCAGTTTCAGCTAAGATATACCTTGATATTTGTTGTGGAACAAAACAAAATAGGTCTCAAGAATGCTTGGTTGGTTAAGATGCGACTCAATGTTTTTGTGGCATCCATTTTTGTGGCCATAGTTGATATTGGGTGGTCATTTTAGCTTACAATGAAATATTTTACATTTTATATAACGAAAGAAACTTATTCTTCTGCCTTGAACCCTTAATGTATTAGTCTCTAGGATGTAATTTCAGCTAAGATAAAACTTGATATTTGTTGTGGAAACCAGCTTTGCAGCTGTCTTGGATTGTAAGTATCAATTTCAGATTTTCATGTTTGATTTTACAGCAAATATAACAAAAGATACCAATTCTTTGACCCGTAAAACATGCCGAAAGACACCAAAATCAGTGGCATAGTGTATTGAGATATGACTTGTTACATACTGACATCTTGGATTTTTATGCAAATTAAGGGTTGCACATGTCAGCTAATGAAAGATATGAATTGCTTGACCCAATATACCTTGCAAAGGAGAGCAAATGACTTCAACAGCTAGTCATTGAGCTCAGATATGACATTTTAACTGTTTTTGAGGTCGTCTTGGCAGCCATCTTGGATTATTTTTATGCAAATTAAGGGTTGCACATATAAGGCAATGAAAGATATGAGTTCCTTAGCCCCATTTGCCTGGCAAAGGAGACCACAATGACTTCAACACCTTCTCATGGAGCTGAGATATGGCATTTTACCTGTTTTTGAGGTCATTTTGGCAGCCATCTTGGATTTTTATGCAAATTAAGGGTTGCACATGTTCGGCAATGTAAGAAATGAATTCCTTGGCCCTGTTTACCTGGCATACGACACTAAAATCACTTTGATAACATTTCTCAGAGCTGAGATATCACCATTTACATATTTGGCGGCCATCTTGGCGGCCATCTTGAATATATTAAAATGCCCAAGGGTGCCAGGGTGGCATCATGCAGATCCTGATTCAGTAGGCTTTGAAGATACAGAAACCACCGAGAACCATTGTGGGGCCGAAATTTTTGGGTTCGACCAAAAATCAGGGTTTCGGCACCAGACTATAACCCTCACGCTTGTTTGGTACCATTCGGTGCAATTAATTTGAACTTAATGACATTACAGCAAACACATTTTGCGTGCGTTGCCCGTTAAAGCTTGCAAAATTGTCAATAGAACTTCTCGTTTTCAGTTGATTACAAAGCTAATCTATACGTTTACATAATTACCAGTGTTCTTCCCGGTCTGCTGATAACTGGTCACAAATTTGGATTGAATTTTACGACAACTACAAATGGCACAAGACCACTAATTCATTTCCCATAGGCCACCACAGTAGCGTTGAGCTCGATTTTCCTATTTTAAAACATTCAGCGGCACTAATCCTCTTAACAGGTGTTAGGTCAATGTCAGCTTGACTACTGATTAATTTTTCGTGTGGGCAAGTCCACGAAATTTTGAGATAGCGATGAAAATAGCGCCCTCAGTGGTGTTTTTGACAAATTTCGGGCTCATTGTTGTGATTTCTATTAGTCGTATAACTCCTCGTATTACCACCAAATGCTTCAGCCATTATTCACAACAGTCTGCATTTTGATTCAGGCAGAAAAATATCTTTACAAAAATTCTTGACGTTAAAGTTCAAACTAAACAAGCATCCATGCAGATATCAAAACTTCAAGGTCTGCACTATTTTTCTTCCGAACTATCTTCGTGGGTAACGAACAGGGAAGTGAATTAGTGATCTTGTGCCAAATACTGAATGCCTGCCCCATTTACACTGTAATGATGGTGACTTGTGAAGTCCAGGTATCCAATCTTGTTTTAGTCCTGGTAATGATTTGATTCTTATGACTTGTGGAGGTAAGTGGAGCAGTTTTATCACTTCCTATTATACTCAAGTGGTTGTGAAAAAAACATGCACAACACAAAAAAGCAGAATTCTTGAAATAGTATATAAACTCATTTGCGATAGATACATCTTTAAATTGTACAGTTGGTACATGAAACAGTATAGATTTACTACACTCATGGTCGATATTAAGAATGGTAAGTGAGTATAGTATCAACTCTACACAGCAACCAACATTGATGAGATCCACTCTGCCACTGATTCCATACGAGATTGCATTAATGGGGTCGAAGCATGGATGACGTACAACGAACTCCAATTAAACGACACTATAACTAAAGCCACGCTTGTCATATCATCGGGACTGCAAAGCAGATGCTTTCCTGGGTCGATGTTAGTTGGTGATGCAGTTTTCCTCATGTGTCAAAAATCTTGGTGTCACTTTAAATAGTCGTTTAACTATGTCAGAGCACCTACATAACGTATGCTGAGCTACCAATGATCAGTTGAGGCACATAAGTTCTATTCGTCGTCTGCTCTCTGTTCAAACCACCCAGACTCTTGTTATTGTCTTTGTCCTATCTCGTTTAGACTACTGCAATAGCCTTCGTTCTGGCTGCCCCAAACACCAAATGGACAAATTGCAACGTGTTCAAAATGCATCTGCTAGACTTGTTTATAAAGCCAAAAAAAATCACACAACATACAACCACTTTTGAAATCGTTGCACTGGTTGCCCATTACTAGTCGTACACAGTACAAACTTTCTACAGTTTGGTTCGACTTGGTTTCAGGGACTGGACCACAATAGCTCTCTGACCTTTTGCCAATGTATACTCCCTCAAGAAACCTAAGTTCATTTTAGAATACCGCGTGTTGCCACAAAATCCTTTGCGGAAAGGTCTTTTTCCCTTTCAGGACGGTAAACTTGGAACCTGTCAACCTAAGCCATATGGATTCACATAATTGCATTCCGCCATGCTTTCAAGCTAACACATTTTTCAGGGAATAGTGCATTTTTCCTGAGCCCAGAGCTCCCTTTTGAGATTTTGCGCATTATAAGTACTCTTTATTATAATTATTATTATGGTTCGTTTACAATCAATGCGTCCATTTCTTTACACATTGTGACGCCGGAGGTAACGAACAACGAACACATTAGTATATAGAGGATTTATATATTTTGGACAACATTTGAGAAAAATAATTGTATATCACACCCTCAATCCCTGTAATATAATATATTATAAGCGAAAAACGTGATACTTCAAACAAACAAATCTTTGACTCTTTGTACACGAAATAAGGGAAGTTCAGAGTTTATTTATCGGACTATTTAGGAAGCTAGAGTCCCAATAATATCTGTGGACTGAGATAATATGCTGTGATGAGTGCTACTTTGCACGACAACAGACGCTCACTTCTCTAAATTTCTTGTAAAATAGCAAAGCGACAACTAAATGCGATAACCAGATTGTATTGGTCACAGCGAAATTAATCAAATTTTGAATTAATTATTATATGTTATCGCATGTCTGTTTGAGGCTGTGCAAATGTATAAAATTTGATTTTCGTTGTTACTCGCTTTACGGCGGTCTTCACTAACCTGCAACGATACTTTATATGGATAGTTGATTCTTTTATACAGAATAATCGTCAAATACTCTCTTGCTCCCGATCTGTCTGGATATTACACCGGCACTGATCACTGTCATGGTTAGTTACTTGACTATGAGCCTGAAAGCTCTTGCAGTTCTTGTGTTTCGAAGCGTGTGTCAAAAGCATGCCGCACTTTCATGGGTTTTATTGACGAAGTAAACTCCAGGTCTAACGATTTATCTTTAGGGAGCATATAGAAGGTACTGTGTGCCTACCTATGAGATTTTATTTTCCTATCTTCTGTACGGTACCATGTAAACTTAAATACGTGTTTGGGTGATGACTCACTCGATAAGTGTAAATATTTATATAAGTAGTGTTTTCCTTTTTTAATTAGGAAACATGCTGCAACGTAGAGCAACGTAGGATAGCCTTCCCCGCACAGATCTAGACATGGCAAGATGGGACTATCAGAGCCCAGAGTCACAACTGGCCGCGTCTCTTTATATTAATAAGTTTACTCTCTGCTATAACATAATGACTCCAGAGAAACCAAAGGTTGGCTCTTACGTTAGTTTGGTAACCCCCACACCTTTAGCGTACAACATTCTCGAAATACACGAAATCTATTTAACTATCAAGAAAACTGACTTTCTTTTACGTATAACTGGCAAACTTAATTGCCCTGTGAGCCCGCGTTGCGAGCAAAGAGGCAAACAGCATGTCAGTAAAATTTATGAGAAATCTGAACTGCGCTCTTTTTTAACCTTTCACTAGCATTGTAGTTTTCCATCAAACAATGCGACTAGAACATGACGCAAGAACCCGCTCGGAAAAAAAATATGCTTCCCAGACACTTGTCTAGGCGACCAATCCAGCATAGCGATGCCTCTACCGCACAGACAAACGCCGAAGTCAGTAGGTTGTTGTGTAAATTTGCTCAGCTCATAGGTTTTAAAAGCAGTCAGTTTGCAATGGCGTCTCAAACGAAATGATGTTAATATAACCGCTTTTTTGAAGTTTAAAAGTAAAGTTTTAAAGTTTTTAAAAGTAAAGTTTTTGGCACAAGGGTGCCTAAAGGCTGACATTAAACCTGATCAGTACAGAGGTCCGGGAGTCATATAAATAGTTAGAATAGCCACTTTGACTGACCAAGTACACGTTTCGGGAAAGGTTTAAAAAACATTGACTGATCTAACATTTTTGGAAAACAAATTAAGCATACTAGGATAAGTGAATGTGTCATAATCCAAACCAGGCCAGTTTCGGTGTTGTGAAAAGTTGTATTGCGAATTTTGGCCTTTGTTTGAAAGGTACATATCCGGTTATGCAGATATATCATTCGCTGCATCAATGCAGAATGCTTCTGTATATTCGGATTCTCAAGTTTTATAAATTGTTCACTTGCATTTTCAAAAAGTTTCCATTTAACTTACAGTTATGCAAGTATGCTGTAATTTGTGCTGTAGCCGATCTGCCACTGGTTATTGACAAACAGCGCCGAAAATACGATAAACAAGTCGGTCAGTTCCAAAATTTAAAGTGATTGCAATTTTGGTGAACTCATGAGAAAAATCGTCCCGAGATAGATGAGATCTGTGTGACAGAGATTTAGAAAAGCTGTACTCATTGTGTTCAACCATAGAACTTAGCCCTTGGTGACAAGCCAGAGGTTAGGATACGGAATTTCATTTCCGTCTGAAGATACACAGTCAACGCTTACATAATCAATGCTTGCATTGATTCGTGATTTTTGATCAGATTGAATACAATGGAATTCATTGTTAATTGCCATTAGTAGGACCACTATGCATTGCGTAAACATTAAATTTAAGCGCCAAGCTTACCCGCCACTGATGGAACCAGTTCCTACATGATTGTCGAACCCCGAGCAGGTATAGATCTTTTATTCTATCTGTCAATAATTTTGAGCTAAATGGCAAATTTACAATGATGACAACCCATTGTGTTTACAAAGGACGTATTGTGCCAGCATTATCGTTGCAATAACAAATGCGCTGGTCAACTTCCACTTGCAATCTGACAACCATCGTTAAGCAAAGACACTTGCAATTTTTTCATCCAGTATTGACACAGAGAGCGCGCTTAAAATTCACTCCGAGCATTTTAGCATGAGTCCTTGTTTGTGCGCACAGTAGTTTTCTCCTTTTTCTATTTTTAGAGCGTAACGGTGGTGCTTTTGTGTATTTTGTATTAGGAGATTATGGCAGCGATATATTTTATTAATGGTGGGTAAATACTTTGTATGTTTCGTATTTGTTTCTTTACAAGCACTAAAAAAACACGGCGGTGCCCATGAATTAAGTGGGTACACTTCCGATGACTCGCAAAGTATATTGAACTCATGCGTAGTCAGCTGCTGGCGCGATAATTAACGGAACCAATTAACCATTAGTGATAAAAATGTGCAAAGTACTTATTTTTTTGCAATGTTTTATTGGGTGTGCATTAATTATTTACATTACATCCATTGATTTTTTTTTCTCCGTACAACAAATAGATAGATGTATAAATAAAGTATAGATACAGTATAAAATAAGCGACATTTTACTGGTTAATATAAATGATGTAGTAGGGGTTGCCACTTTTTCAAATGAGACTGTAACTTTATTATTCTTTGCAATAAAATATGCAATATGATAGATTCTCTTGACAAAGGAAAGTACACCTCTATAATTCGGTTTGCTTACCTCCATTTTACAGTAGTAAATATGTTTTCTAATAAGTACTTATTTTATCATTCAGGGAAATGATCAATTTGGTCATGATTTGCTCTTTTTGCCAATATCAAAGTAGGATATGTAAAAATTCTCTTCTGGTCATTTTGGGTAGGGGTTACCTTTTAGATACTAATCCATTACCTGACATATTAGGCAAACAGTCCCCTGATGTCTATGAAGATCGTGCGATTAAATTGCTAATAATGTATTACGTTTATCTTATTAACCTAATGCAATGGGGAGCACCTTAATGTTCTCAATGAGACAATACTTCTGTCGGTCAGTCTGTTGGGGCCCGTAAACACCTTTGTTACTACTAATTTATCAAAATTATGCCCCTTCTATGCACAGTCAAAGTTTACAAGTGCCTTATCTGGCTGATTTCGTATCTCTGTTGAGAACATTTTACACTATCATTATAATGCTTGCCGACTTGTCAACGGATTTAGTCTAGAATTGCGCAATATGGTGATTTTTGTTTCAAATCCAGGCTTTAAATTCTAACATTGCTTGACTGATATGTTCAAGGATGACGCATTACAAGTACGAAGTACTGCGCAGGGCATAAGTATATTAATTTGTTCAGAGGTATCTTCAAATGTGATGTCATTTACGTCATATCAATCGCTTGGTGATGCGATCCAATGCGGCTGCCAACAATTTCCTCAGATTTACAGGACAATTTTTCTCACAAGGCTCATAAAATACGTTTAAATATTGAAATATTGAATACGGATTCGTGAAAGGTTGCGCAATAATATGATCCAAGATGTTTGCAGCTCGACTACTTCTTACATCTTCGTAAAGTTTGGAACTGCCCTTCAGACTTTGTAAGCACAGATAAGAGTAACATGTACAAGTATTCAAGTCACCTGCTACCGCATTGTATGCCAACATGGACCTAACGTTGAAGTTGTAATTTCAGACTAGTCCAAATCGAGTATATTAAGGGCAAATTTACGAAAATGTATTACTGTTAAAGGTCCACAAATTGAACATCGGCGTAAATTATCAGCAACAATATATTCAATTTCTCTATATATGAGTGGCGATATTTGATCAACGTTCAAATTGACGATTCCACTCCATCTGATTCAAGAAGCGAAGTGGGAAGTTGTATATAAATGACAACAAATGTAGCGAAGTATAGCGAAGCTAAATGAACACTTCAATTCAAAGCTTAATTAGCGTATTGATATGTTTCACTGTTATTACAGTTCCTTGCCTAGCCTTCGCTATACATGCTACATTTTATAAGTACAGAAATTAGTTTATAAAAAGTTTGCACCTTGGACCTTGTAGTCTACAATTCACGTCTGCAGGTAGTAATTATGAATATTGTGCCCCGGAGAAGGCACCAAACACGATCCAGTGCCATAAAGGTTTTATCATACACCTTGTAACTTCACTTAGTACATTTACATGAACTTTATATTAAGGTTTGAAAGTTCATAAGGAAAATGATATATGCGGCTAATTTGATCTTTATGGGATATTAAGTAGAGATCTAGAAATACTTTAAAAATATTTACGCCTGATATATACTAAAAGACAGTTCAACTGCCACTTGGTAAATTTAAGTTCCGGCTTAAATCAAATGTTATCAGTACCAATACTGCTATCAATTTATATTCAGCCTGCGTTGATAAGCTCAATCCAACATCGTGAAGAAGAATGTTCATGAGTAGTGATATACAAGCAAATATCGTGAGAGCAATATCCTAGCATGTGCTTATAAGAGTCAAATTTACATTTGATCAAACTGTTACTCCAAATCTATGTTTTCATTGTACGCAGTCTTACATCCTGAAAAAAACGGTGAGGAAGTGTTTTGCAATGATGGCTGAACAAAATATTCCTTGATTATATGACTTAAACTGTCTCCGGTCTCAAAGCGTCTGGAAGATGTATAAATACTAGTAATGTTATTGTGGTCGGAATGCCCATAATTGAATTCATCAGATTTATTAATTTATCATACGGTAGAAGAATAAACTGTATTCAAGACATCACGATACGATCGACAACCACGCATTCGAATGTAGAATGTTGGAATATGATGGCTCGTGACGGATAAACTAGATGTTCCTCCTTCACGTTACACTCATAAATATTGAATTGTGTGGTTTTATTTACCTCGCTTGACAGACATTTGTGTTGAATATTTGTACTTTGACATCTCTAACTAGGAGGATTAATTCGCTCAGTGTGATGGCATATACGGGACTTGGGAATCCTTGAGATATCAATTGTAAGTATCAATAGAATGAAAAGCAAGTAAAATGGTACTTATTACGTTTTTTGCCTATACTCTTACAGATCAAACGTGTGACTTGGTCGATCCACCGAATGATCGGATTCATTGTAACAATGACGGAGGAGGAAGAGCAGCTTGCGAAGATCTAAAGTGCTGCTACAAAGAAGAAGGTTCAGTCTGGTGCAGTTTTCCCGGTAAGCGTCCACGTTCAGGCCATAAAACAGTACGTTTTATCCACAGAGTTTTGCCTACTTCAATCGAAATGAGCAATTTCAAAAAAATATAGATGCCAAAGGTAAATTTTAAACTGAAGTTACAGAACCCTTGGCGCACAATAGGGGCATTACTGATGACGCATCCATTTGTATAAACTGGGCGAGAGTTTTTTTGAAATCTCATAACATCACTTTAACCGTACAATAATTTGAATAATCGTGATGGGCACTTTCGTGGCATACGCAAAGAGGGGTTGTACAGGGAACACATATTGAAACATATGTGTTCTCAGACAAAAAACGGGACATTTGTCAGTTTATTTTCTACTCTGGTTTAGTCGCTATATGCAGACATCACATGCAAGATTCAATGACAATGAAAGCCTGAAACATGGCAAAATTATGGAATTCATGGACCAAAAACGGCACGTCCGATTAGTAGCGTGGCTTTTTTGTATTTGAATAAATTACGACAATCCCGCTTTTATAGGGATAGCTCATGTTTTAGCACCAGTGTCCAGGATGTTTTTTTCGGAAAATGCAAATTTGAACAACATAATTCCAAATATATTAAAATATCATTACGTACTGCGACCGAGTGACTAACATATGAATGAAAGAAGACTGCATGTTATAGTAAACGGAAAAAGTTTACCATTGCCTCTCCGTGCTTTTGCCTTTCTGTCCGCTTTCCACTGAAAGAATTATTTGGCAAGAAATATCAATATTCAATACCTTACAAAGATTCTCCTTTCCTACAGAGCCCAATCTTAGGTTTTAATACAGCATAATAAACTTAAAGTGCCATGATAGCAGTTAAGGTCATTTTAGAGTATTGATTCGCGAATGCAATACTCTTCCTGTCATTTTATCATCGATCAATATGATGCAAATTCTCAGGTTGGTCATGATAGTGCCCTGAAAATCGTATTATGAATAGTAAGTACATGTAATGGTAAATAGTAAACACACAAATGTGTATACCTTCACTTACCCTCAAGAGAATAAATTAAAACTGTACCAAAATCAGTATTAACTAACGAGAACACCGAATATTACTTTGGGCGGAAGCATACCTACATCGTTGTAAAATTTTGACGTTTAACTATAGTATGATTCAGAAGTCATCCACTCTCAGCCAATAATAATGTAAACCCCTCAATATTGCGGACGATGTAATGTGCGTTACAAATGGTGTGAAACAAATTGAGATTGAAGCCATTTTAGCATCCAACAACTTCTGTAACAGTGAACTATTTCCTTACAGAACCATGTTCGATCGAAAAGACGGATCGAGTTAGTTGTACTTACTCTGGAACATCGGCAGATTGCCTTAATCGTGGATGTTGTTTTTTCGCCGATACAAGGAACGAAATAGGAGGAAATGCATGCTTTCTATCGAGTAAGATTTTGTTCATTCATTAAAATACTCAAACGTACACTGCTATAGAATTGAGTTTACAAATATAAGTGATATTATTGCGAATTATCTTTACCATGTATGCACTGACTTACGAAAAGACATTTTCCCATACAGATTTGATCATTTGTGTTGATGCAATTGAGCTACAATCCGTGAAAACTTGGTGTGAATGGCAATATGTTCGCACTGATTTTGAACTTGACACTAAGACTAAGCATGGCCATTGATTGGCTAAATAGGCTGTTCCAATATCAATAGTAGCCCTGTATTGTGAATATTCGGTCTTCAACAAAATTACTGAAATACATTTTCACACGTGGGTACAGATGCACGAGAACTTCTAGAATTGAAGCATTGCTCCTTTTCTGCCAACTACGATCAAAGTTTGAAATACTTAGATTTATTGATTATATTCAATCATCGTCGTTCACAAAGATATGTGCTAAAATTCCCGTTGGTGACCGCATACCGGTAGATTGTGCTCATACTTCTCCTGCTGACTGTTTGGATGCTGGTTGTTGCTATAATACATCCTGTTTCCGCAGAGAAAAAGTCAGATTTAAATTTAATAATCCTGCAGGATTGTTTTACTTGAAAGGTGCATGATCGCTGACGTATGGTGTTATTTTTTGTCATAAAAATAATTAACATACTGTATCTTTCACAGGCTGCGCTGATGATACGTTTTACCGGAATGGTGATTGTCTTCAATGTAACTGCCAATCAGTTTGTGATAAGAACACTGGTAGTTGTGGTACAAGGTGTAACCATGGATTTATCAGTGAAGACTGCCAAGAAGGTGTGTCCCCTTGTTATGCACGCCGTTTCTCTGTGTTCGCCATATGTAGACAGAAACTGCTGATGCCATTTCTGTTCTACACTGTATTACTGTTCTCAGGGTCATTTTAATAGACTTATCATTGCTTAGTATAAAATTATCTGTATTGGGCATGACCTGCTTATTTTATTTTCCTCGTATTTAATCACCTTTTGCATGTATCTAAACATTTGATTAATTGTCCATTCCATTGATGGGTAGGGCATGTATGCGAACTTTGTAGACACAGGTCATCGGGAAAAACAGATCAATTGTGCATTCCATTTATATTTGTGGATAGGGACAGTATGTGAAATTGGTATACAAAGGTCGTCAAGCAAAACAGAATGCATATCGAAACTAAATTTCTGTACAACAATGAGATCCTGTATGTTGACATAAAACCAAACTCTAGCCCTTAAGGTTGCTGAGAAAAGTAGAAGTAGGTCAAAAGGTATCCAAAGTCATCCAAAATATAAGAGGAAAATGTGCTTCCCAATTAGTCAATATCCAAGAAACACCAACCTCTTGTAGTTGACGATATATGCGGAAGAAGGTCTAAGGTCATCTGAGGTCATCTCAAGCTTTTGAGGAATAGTCAAGTCGCACACTGATCAACATACAACAGAAACGATCGTCTGCAGTCGACGAGATACAAAAATAGGTCAAAGGTCATTTAAGGTAATCCCATATTTTCGTATAAGTTTTGTTTCATACTGGCCAGTCAACAAAAATCAAAACTCCAGCCCTTACAGTTAGAAGGATATGGAAGTAGGTCAAATATCATCCAATGTCATCCATTAGTTTTGAAATTTTTCTTTGCATACTTGTCAAGCTACAAAAGAAATGAAACTTCTACCACTTGAAGTTACTGAGATACATCAATCTAGGTCCAAGGTCATCCAAAATATTGGAGATTCAATTTTTCTCATACTTGTCATCATCAAACAAAGTCCAAACTCAAGACCCCATAGTTACTGAGATACATGAAAACATGAGAGGAAATGCCAAGAGGATTTGACCGGTTCAGAAGGGCTTGACACCGCAATATGTGCGTAGTGAAGCTTCATTACGTATTCATGGTGACCCCTGGCCAGCTGTCAATATCTTTGGGGGCTTTTGTCTTTTGGCCTGCTTTGCATATGACGTCGTTGGACACGACCTGCCAATCACCCAGGTAGTCAATTAAACTATTGATTGACTGTTTACCGACCCAATTAACACTACCCAGCAGTATCAGTCATATTTTAATCGCGTGGCCCGGGTGGGCACAAGTAGGAACGCGTGTATTTCTATGTGTGCGTTTCACTTTTGGTGTTGTTTTTTACCATCGTGCGTTTGAAGTCCTCCTTTCACTTACGGTATTACCTTCAAGGTGACAGGCTTACTATTAAAGTTCAGTATCATGCCGGCACCGAGCTCTGCCCACGGTGAAAACCACCTGTTTTGCCTACTAATTACTGCCCGTCGCTGCCCGTCCTGAATGTAGCCTATCTATAGCTACAGTAATCAGTCAATATATAATACCCCGCGCCTTATACTTTTTATATAAACTTATAAAATCATAGTCCGAGCCGTAAAATTGTTGACTTTCGATCCGATATACAGGCTGATCGTTGAATCGTACCGGCGCATCCATGTTTACTTGCCCCATAAGCTTACTACTCTGCAAAGGGTGGGTAGATGGAATTCCTGGGCCAAAAATGAACACCGGGGCGAAACGTTTTGTGAATCCATGTGAAAACATAAATCATTTATCAGTTTTGATATATACTCCTAAATTGTAAGTTTGATCAAAATCGAGACCATATTCAAGGGCTATGCATACTGTCCATGTACGCACACACAGTGACAAGAAGGCGGCAATCACCTACTCACCAAGCACATCGAATCGGCGAAAAGAAGCAGAAAAGAGCTAGGCTCATCACCAAAACAAACGCGCCAAGCGCTAACAAAAACCCATACCAAGCGGCCCTTTTCAGGGCCACCAAATACTCAAAAAGAGAACTACCCCCCAAAAAACATAAATGACATAGAATACACAAACACTTAAAAAAATAACAAAAATCGTACACATAACAAACAACTGAAACACGACATTAAATACAAAATAAGCAATCACCGTAACGTAACAGAAAAAATGGCCGTGGAAATAAATCAGCTATTTCCAAAAAAAGCCGACAACAACATGAAATTCAACCACAACCTATCATCGCTCAAACTATGAAACTCCGAAAAATAGTACTAGGCAAAAGCCTTAAAATTATTTATTTATTTATTTATTTATTATTTATTTATTTATTTTTTTATTTATTTTTTATTTATTTATTTATTTATTTATTTATTTATTCATTGTGTATGTATGTATGTATGTGTGTATGTATGTATGTATGTATGTATGTATGTATGTATGTATGTATGTATGTATGTATGTATGTATGTATGTATGTATGTATGTATGTATGTATGTATGTATGTATGTATGTATGTATGAATTTGTTTATTTATTTCTTCAATTAGGACTTCATACCTATCCAAGTAAATTATAGAGTAGAAAAAGTACATAAATGTATGAATCAAGTGGGGGGATTTAATTGCTCCTGGAAACATAGATATTCAACATATATATTGACTCAGATTAAGAAATCTGTCTTTATCCCCCAACGTTTTCTCAAATCGGATTTGAATACATGGTATCATGCACCCTTTTACTACGCGAGTAAGATAAAGCTCTTCTCGCTGTTGTGAGTTGTGATTACATTGTTTTTTACCATCTACGTGATCAATTTAAAGATCTACAATGCGCTCTTTATAAATAAGAAAAGTATAATTCAAATCGAAAGACAGAAATGTTATTTAAAACTTCATTTTAATTTTTGAGAATATTCTTTAAAGCGTAACTGGGAAATAAGAAGTTACAAAAGTAAGGAATTTTATCTCCTGTAAACGTTCATACAGCGCCGCCTGTGGCGGGGGTCAAGAGGTCTTCGTGTGGGCTTGTACCATCCTCATAAAGTTTGCTTGCTGTACATTTCATTGCTGTGGTCGAACTTTTGCTGCAACAAAGTGGCGTCAGACTGAGTCATGCGAATTATGTTTGGCAGCCCTGCTTATTGCTTCCCATTAAGCTGGATTTTGCTGGGCTTACAGCCCATTACAGGTTCTCAATGTGGGGTGTTGCTGTATTACAGCATTTTCACTTTTTCCCTTTGTGGAATTTAGTGTGTTTTTCAGCTGGGTTTTCCCCTCATGGTTGGATTCGGCTGTGCTGGTCCACTATGTTGGGTGTTGCTGTGGGTACAGCGTCTTCCCTTTGTGGAATTTGTTTCCCAGCTGTGTTTTTCCCCCACATTGTTGGATCGGCTGGGTCAGCAGCAGTGTCATTTTATCCGCTTGTCATATGTGGGAGGCAGTGTCAGCATGTTACTGCCCGGGCTCCTTTAATGGTTTTCCCATGTTTGATTCTGTCTGCCACACAACCTATTAGCTGTGTAATAGGTATAATGCAACCACATTATTGAGACTCTGTCGAATTCTTTTTCTGCCTAGTTGTCCCTTTGTTTTCACCAACAGGCATGGCTCATGGAAGAAAAAAAACTGTACAAAAAGAAGAAGAAGGCTAACCTCATTGCCACTCGGCTTATTCAAATCCTGCATCAGACACTAGGGCTACAAGGCAACAATCAACAACATCAACTTTACAAAATGGACATTTAATTTTGTTTTCAGTTATTCTTTAGGATATATAAGTTTATCCTCTCTAGATCAATATGAAGCTGTATTATCGTACGTAAGACTTCAAAGTTATAGTAATGGCTCATCTATCTTGCTATGTCTTGCACATATATTTACAAAGGCAAGCCTTCCAATAACCAATCAGAGGTTTCAGATGTTTGAAATCTACTTACCAGTTGAACACCCAGATTTAGTACAGCAACTGTGTGCCGTGCGTGGTACAGAGTCAAATGTTGTAAGCCAGCTTCCCCTTTCAAGTAGAGTCAATTTATCGGGAAATCAGCTGTGTTTTCTGGTTTGGCAGTGTGACAATTTTTTAACCTTCCTTTATCAATATGAGTGCATTACTGCTACTTTAAAACAGGCTCTCCAGCAATCATCCAGAGGTTCTGGACGTATGAAGTCTATTTGCCTAAATGGCCATTGGGTACAATCAGTTAAGTTGTGAAACAAGTATATATATAGGTCATCAGTTTAAGGCCAAGTTTAGCATAGTAACTGTTCGCAGGGGCTGCAGAAAGTTTGCCATTCTGGCTTATTATCTGATGTCCCGAAAAATGTTCAAGAGTCAACATATGAGGAGCAAGTATGCTTTGTAGGGTGGGGAGGAAGCTGGTTAGAAATATGTTTATAAAGTACAGGAAGTTTTTAGGTTCACACTATGCGCTTCCCCAAGACTAGCAGATTCCATTTCATATTGCTAACAATTTTTTTTTGCTATCTTTGCATTCCACGCATTGTGATTCCATATGATTGACTAGGCTTTTTCAGAGAGAATTTTTCCCTCCAAAAGGGGTTTTTAATCTCTGTTTTATAGAGCAAGTCTCTCTTTGGTTTGTGTTTAGCCACAGTAGGAAATATAGTTACTCAATTCGAGTTTTGTTCCTTGTTTCCCAAGGTAGTAATAAATAAGAAGAGGGGGTCAACCAGACTCGTTTCCCAAGGTAGTAATACAAAGAGGGGGTCAACAAGACTCGTTTGTAGATAAGTAAAAAACATAGTTTACAGACGTTGCAATTGTTATGGATTTACCTCTATTGCTGCAATAAAACAGAAGGTAGTAGCGTAGACAATCACATTATATAAATAGGATGGCTAAGTTATTACTAGTTAGACACTGGTGCTGTGCCAGTATAAATTGTGCATACATCCGTGAAACATGCATGAGTCACAGTTCATTGCCAGTTTCTCAACACGGCACGGGTCAATGCAGCAATCAAGACAAGTCACTGTTCGCAGGGCTGCAGTGACGTGGACTTTCTTCTTGTGGGGCCGACACAAGGTGTGTCTTGTGGCGTGTTTGGGCCCCACAAGATTGGGGCAAGATTAAATGAGTTACCTATGTAGGTGAATTCTTTGTTAGACTGTTAATTGGTCACCCATTTTGTGGCCCACTTTATGTATTTCACAGTTATCAGCATGTTAATCATTGTAAGGAAATTTGTTTGTGTGTCAGTTTATTGGTCACCAATTTTGTGGCCTAATTGATGTATCTCATCTTTGCAACTTTAATTTATCACAAGTGTCAGTAGGTTAGTTATTGTAAGGTCACACGTTTTGTATTATGTTTGCGTGTCATCAATTAGTGGCCTGTTTGATGTATTTTACAGTTACAGTTTCTCATTAAATGGTCACCTATTTGGTGGCCCATTTCACCCACAAAGACATGAGTTGGGTATTCCTTAATTTTGCTGGTGTTCTGGCTGGCCGGGGCACAACATCACTACCAGTGATGTGGGGCCTTGTCCAGCATTGACAGCGTTTGCAGGGGATAAAAACAATTTTAACGATTTGAAAAAGTCATACACACATACTTATCGACATACATACACGTATAATTGTTCGCGTAAAAGGTGCAATAAGTGCTGATTTTACAAAATAAAAAAGTAATATGTGTTCTACAGTGGTACGTCCACACAAATCACAAGAAAATCACTAAAACCACTACTACCACTCTGGAAAAAAATTACAAAAATTAAAATGTCAACCACATACAGAAAATAATTACAAAGAATCCGAGACAAAAAAGCCATGCATACAGAAAATTATTGATGTACTTAGAAAATTAAAAAGCAGTACGTCTCATAAAAGAACGTATTATAGATAATCAAAAATATAATCTGAACCACCAGCCGCTTTGATAGTAAAGAGAGAAAATCAGAGAAAAAATTCGGCGGTGATGGCTCTAGACAAAAGTGGACATCATCTACTAAATAAAAAATAAAAAAAAATTTAAAAAATGCCATCAGAACACAGCAAATACAAAAAAACGCGTGTGCGTGTGGAAAGATAAAACAAATGAGCACTCGCAACAGCAAAAAAAAGAAAGAAAAAGAAAAAGAAAAGAAAAAAAAAAAACCATCACTGGCCACAGAAAAAAAAACGCGGGAAATTACAATTAATTTATTCAAAAAACTCATGGTTCACGTTTCGATCGATAAATCCCAAACAGCTGGGAATCCGATCACCACATACTACAATGCTTGACGAAATGTTAATTGAGCATTTCAGTGATACTTTGACATCTTGAACCTAGCTCTGTTTGGCTGGGCCCTGCCAAGCAGAGCTACTTGAAACCATACTTGATGAAGTGAAGTGGGCAATATCACCTAAAGAACGCCCAGGTTAACAGTGAATAGTTCCAGAGAGTCAAGTTAACTGAGCCAATTTGAGACAGTCCCCAGTTAAGATCACGAGCGAGACGTACAACCCACGACCCTTCATAGCAACACTGCGGACATACGGATGCCTTAGGCGCGGTACGGCAGGGGGCCCACTGCAGCTATGCAAGGCCTTCCACCGAGCCGCTCTGTCATCGCCGTTACATGATTTCTACACAGTTACGTGTGGTTCGATACATCGCGTTCAAATACCATGATAATAAACCACCTCGTTGTTTGGTATAATTCCTCGTCTATTCTCAAAGATCACCCAAATCATGATAAAATGAATAGTTTTGAAGAAATCTGCTGCGTGTAGAGAGAATGTCCATCGTTTTCCATGGTCGTAACATGACGAGCGACGCAATGCAACCGCGATCCCTCAGGATCGGCACAAGCCTTTCGAGTATGGCGAGAGTGTCCGGCCTTCGCGACGCCAGACACTCTCACTATACTCGCAGGGCTCGACCGGCACATACATGTCGATCCCCATTGCTGAAAGCTTTATATTCACACAGTCCAATATATGGAGCTACGTAACTTGTGCAGTAGCCTTAATACATAGCTCTGGGTGGCATGGCTGTGAGGAGCCCTGCGTACAGGTCTGTGTGTCCCCGGCGTTATACGGCCTCCACCACAGTAGTGCATGGAGGCCGTATAACGCCGGAACACACAGATCTGTACGCAGGACTAGGCTGTGCGCTACCGGTGAGTCGCAAAACGTGACCGAGACGAGACGAGAAGAGACCAAAATGACCCCTCAGTCCAGGCGTTGTAAATACATCATAAATACAACACTACAGAAAGCTTGCAGTTTGTTGAGAGTGTCAAAGATCGTTGCACAAAGCAAGAGATAGCACAATCAACGATTGGAACAACTGAAAAAAGATTTGTTGAGGTTTTTCAACTTGAGTTCAAGGCGAGCTCGAAACATGCGAACTACGACGTCGGCATTTTGGCCTAAGCGATAAGCGCCAGATTCAGCTTCTATATAAATATAAAGGAAAATTAAGGCAACTCCTCACATCGGCTCTACCAAGATTGTTTAATATATCGATATGGTGAATAAAAGGATCATTGCATTTTTGTGTGTGGAATACATGGCGAGACACCAGTGAATCAATAGTGCTTTGACCCTAGTCATGTGATTTTGGTCCCCGTAAACCGTTTGTTGATTGAGCTATTCGTCTTTACGGTGTTTCGGAACCAAAAATGGGGTTCCTTCATCAGTCGCTCTCTTGTTTTGTATCCCCTCCGCTTGGTTGTGTGATGAAGTCATCTTCGTCCTCGAAGAGGAGAAGCCAGATTCGTTATTGAGAGAGTTAGCCACTATTGACTGACTCTATAGTGAGCGATCCGGTGTGTGGTGTCATATTATAATTAAAATGACCCAGCATCGACCGGAGTTTCTGGACGCTTATAAGGATTTTTGTTTTAGGGCATATTTTGAGCGTTGCGGTGCTCGTTATGTTAACAGTAACTGTTGTACTAATCTGACAACGATCAGTTTGTTTTGGGCATTTAAATCGATTATCCGAACTTTTGGTTTTGTGTCAATTTTTCATGGACTTTGTAATAGATTTCGGGTCGATATTGGTGCCTACTTTCCGGTGTTTGAAAAGCATGTTGTGAAAGGCTGTTTCGAGAAATAAATCTTATTTCTCTGTGTTTAGCCATTCCCAGGTTTCATGGTTTCGTTAACAATATTTGCTGTAAACGGCCTTTGAAATTGGTTTGGTCTGAGAAGAGTATTGGTTTATTTAATTCACGCCGCCAACTGCATTTATCCATCGTTTTGAACAAAAAAGGGAACAAACAATATATGATGCGCACTGTACATTTTTTTGGTATCCTCTTTTTGGTTTTTTTTTTCTTGTAACCTAGTTTTGGTTTTTTTTCCAAGCTGACCTCGTTTTGGTTTCTTTTCAGCCTCAACGCCGGCGCGATCTCGGTCGACTTTTCAATTGTGATTCTCTTTTTTTTACTCAGACCTGATGGTGGTTCGTTTTGTGTTTTTGTAGTAGTGTAAGTACTATTTGTGGTTTTGTTTTTAATCATTTCAATATTTTTTTGTGTGCTTTTTTTCTTTTTTTCCCTTATAATCAGCATTCGTTGCACCTTTATATCAATACACGTGTATGTGTACGTCAATAAGTAAGGGGGTGTTGTATTTCCAATTTTTTGCAAACAGTTTATCTTATTATTACGTTTTAAAGAATATTTTACAATTAAGCATTTCATAACATTCTGACCTTTTTTGCAATAATACTTTTCTCGTTTATTTTCTTCCGTATTCCATCGAATTTTTATTTCAATCGAGAAAGGACGTTGCACGTCATCTTTATCTGTACAGACACATTCAAATATTTAATGACACATATTTTCAAATGAATGATATTTTTATGAAAATGTACAGTAATAAAAAGCAATGATATGGACGAAAGAACTTTTTTCTTTATTATCCATACACGTTTAAGACTTTTTTTAGAAAGAAAATTTGACAGTTTATTTTTACTCTATGACGATAAATATTTTTGAAACATTTGGCGCGCCGTTGTAGTTATCTGATTGGAATAATGATTGCGAAGCTTGATTAGTACAATTCCATCAGAACGTTCGTGGTTCAAGTTTAAAATATCTTAAAATATTTCGCACCAGCATGGTTTCTATGAATTCTTTTGGCATAAATTGTGTTCGACTTCCTTTATAGCCCAAAGTCCCGTTGTCGATGAATTCAGTCAGAGCAACACGGGAAATTCTGGTCAGCCAGCTACATTTGTATGCTCTGTCACAGCCAACGATGCAGATATGCTAGTAACAGTAACAGCTTCATCCGGGTCTTATCAAGGTGGCGTCACAAGCGGGGATCACCCAGACTACGAATTTTCAAACACCTTTGACGGCGTAGTTGTTGAAAAAGACGAAATCGTTAAATGTAAACTTACTCCTGGCGATGATGAAAAGCAGATTATAGCTGACGCCTATGGTAAGTTTTTCTGTTGGTTTAAATTGGCAATAGCCACCACACTCGTCTGAACATATACATGTTCACAGTCACGGAGTCAAGAATATATAGATATCATATGACCAGCACGGCAAACATAGGTGTGTTGCAACAACCCTTTTGACTACTGTCTGTTTGAACCATCTTCATAAACTCCCTAGCTCCACATGAACGTTTTACATGTATTGACTTATACAAAGTGTATTGTGGTCGATAAAACCGTACGATACATAGAAATTTTCATTCCTAACCCAGGGCTCATTTATCGTACACATTGGGCAAAATGTCATGCTAAACGTTTGGTTCACATCAATTCGTCGAAACAAATTCGTGAAAAAAAAATTAGAAGACAGTTGACTGTTATCGCTTCAATTTTTAAATTTGACAAATCAAGGTAAACTTTTAAGATAGTTGTGAAACAACATCACATTAAGACAACTAATAAGTGATTCTAATTCTACTTCCTATTTTATCGTGAACATCAATGTCAAGTCCAACCTGTGTTGACAAGTAGCCCGTGGTTAACTGATATAAAGAAGACTCAAATGACGGTTCATTGGAATGCTTGGGATAGTTCTGTTGACATCGGAGATGATCCAATAGAAATGTATGAGGTCTGGTACAAAGTGACTGGCGAAAATGACTTCACTCCATACAACACAACAGAAGACCAAACGTCCTTGCCTGTAACAGCGCTGACACCCTACACAAATTACACATTCGCAGTGAAGACATACAGACCAGGTGTGGGCGGCGGGGGTGACCTAGGTCCAGAAGTCACAGACCAAACACTTTGTGATGGTGAGAAATTTTACAACCATCAAGCAGAATAAGAAACTGCAACGTTGGTTTGTTGTGAGATTTAGAATTCGACTAAAATACCAATAAATGTAAGCTTCTACGCATGAACGCTTTATGCGGTTTTTGACAAGTATCTGAGCACATTCGAACATTTACGCATTTATTACACAAATGTACCTTTCCTCATTGATAAAGCCCAAACTTGATATTGCTATGGTTTATGTGTTTAGTTTACACCTATATACTAAAAGATGTAGTCTGAAATTGGTTTTGATAATGATTTGTAAGAATCACTTAGTGTATATATCGAAAGTAACATTCTTTCTTATAATTACTCCAGTTCCGTTGGGACAACCAATCTTAGAAAAGGCAAACACTCTCAGCGAGACAGAAATCTCAGTTTCATGGCAGGTAACTAAGTACTCCTTTATCATTATTCAAGTTTAAAAGCACGATTTTTGCAAGCTGTCGATACTGCTCTGGTTGGCAAGTGTCTTTTCAATTGTATTTTCTTCTCCATCGAAACTAAAATGATTTGAAGGATATTTTTTATTTTATTTGTGGCACGGTCATCACATAATGATTGATTAGGTTATTGATAGAAAACTTTATTGATTGCTTTTTGGATTAATTAATTAATTGATTGAATAAATGATTGATTTATTGATCGATTAATTGATTGATTGATTGATTGATTGATTCACCTGTTGCAAAGTTATGTAAGCGAGTAATGCTCTTTGGGTGATAAATATGTAAGACATACAAATACAACTTTCCTGTATAGTATTCGACTGCCGTTATTTTGCCTTGATTCAATATTTGACATACATGTATTTTTATGCTCGCTTCCTGGGAAACAAACCGTATATTATCAATCGTTGTGCCAAATACTTTGCTAACTTGATAAAATCACAATACCAGATAAATGAAGCTGATTTGGAACCTGAGATTCTTCGATGTGACTCTCTGACGTCATACACGGTACATTATCAAGTGAGTGGAACGTCTTCCGCCTGTGAGATGGAACGAATAGACCCAGTCAAAACAAGCACAATTATCGGTGGACTAGATCCCTGCACTGAATATGAAATTTCTGTATCTATGGATAATGTTGTTGGATATGGACAATTAAGTAACCCAATGTTCAATAAAACTATGTCGACAAGTAAGTGTTAAATAAGACTAAAAAATCGTTTTACGCTACCGTTCCAATCGCTGTTAAATACGCCTACATACATACATACATCCATCCATGCATGCATGCATCCATCCATACATACATACATACATACATACATACATACATACATACATACATACATACATACATACATACATACATACATACATACATACATACATACATACATGTATTGCATGCCTGCCTACCTGCCTACCTACCTACCTACCTACCTACCTACCTACCTACCTACCTACCTACCTACCTACACACCCACCCACCCACCTACCTACCTACCTACCTACCTACCTACCTACCTACCTACCTACCTACCTACCTACCTACCTACCTACCTACTACCTACCTACCTACCTACCTACCTACCTACCTGCATGCATGCATGCATGCATACCTACCTACCTACCTATCTACCTACCTACCTACCTACCTACATGCATGCATGCATGCATGCATGCATGCATGCATGCATGCATGCATGCATGCATGCATGCATACATACATACATACATACATACATACATACATACATACATACATACATACATACATACATACATACATACATACATACATACATACATACATACATACATACATACATACATACATACATACATACATACATACATACATACATACATACATACATACATTCATACATACATACATACATACATACATACATACATACATACATACATACATACATATTTCAATACATGTTACAAATATGTATTGTATGAATAATGAAGTAATGTTTATCATTATGTGGAAAGTATACAATCATCTATAGAACTATTATACATAGCAAGTTAATCAATAAAGTTATACATGAAGTAATATATATCCACACACAAATATACAGACACATACACTTAAGCTTATAACCTATTTTATGCAAACACACGATCATGTAAATGTAGTATGTGTGCGTGCTTATGAACAGCTCCACAGAAGGTTGAAGAGCTATCAGCAGTAGCTTTATCTTCATCGGAGATTAATGTCACCTGGTCAAAGCCAAGTACTGTAGACTGTCCATTGGAAAGATATGAACTTGCATTTTATCAAGACTCCCCTTACGAATGCGGAGAACTTCAGATATTTGATGTTATTTACTTCAACGCGACTGATCAATTTGAACATGTGGTAAGAGATCTCTATGCATCTACTGAGTACAGAGCTACTGTTACTGCCTATTCAAATCGTAGGGGAGGACCTCCTGACTCTGTGGTTGAAACAACACATGAAAACTGTGAGTATGTCCAAACATGTTTGAGCTTACTGTCAGTTTTACTCATAATTACAACGATATACACCTATCATGACATCTATTTCATATATACATTCATTGTTGGCCTGTTGGCTAAAGAATATTCGTCTTGTGCAAAATTGTCATGTTTCCTATACATTGGTAACGTTTCCTACGGATACATACAATGCAATACTTGCAAGGTCTATGAATGGAATACCGATGATATTTTGTTGTGACACACTTTAGCGACAGGACTAACGATGCATCGCTCGAATACATGGAGCAATAAACTAAAATAACAGAAATGTCAAACGTTTCCTTTAAAGGGTATTTGAGGTATCCCTTAAATACCACCATTTTAAAGTGGCGAAACAATTTTCAAGGAGAATTTCTAAAAATTAGGAACCATAAGATGACTTTCAGTCAATATTACATATAATTGCACCTACATTATAACTTTCGTCCGTTTGTTACAGACCCCACTAAACCAAGAGATGTAGTGGCTCAAGGTATTTCTGACACAAAAATAGAACTAACCTGGAGTGCCCCAATGTGTCCAAACGGTTCTGTAATCTTTTGTATGACTTTTCTTGTAAGTTTTTTTGCTTGCAAGTGTCTATACACCAACATCCAGCGTCATCATTCTGTTGTTCCTTGTTCCTGGACTTCATATGGTAATCATGATTATGCAGTACAGCAGAAATCTTCTACACCTGATTGGGAAGCAAACATCCAATGAGAAGTTACCAGCTGCTGTATGGAAAGTTATCAAGTCATGTGGTCTGCATGCCAGACCATTGACTCACAGAGGGAAGAGAGCAGGTGTTTGCAAGAATCTTCGTTTAGGCAGACCAGTTCCACTCTGGAATTCTTACACCACCATTACAAAGCCAAAACTTTGCACCCTTGCATATACTGAAAACAAATGCATAAGTACAGTGGTGGACATTTTTCAACGCCAACGTTGTGTGCGCTCTAGGAATCCATCAAACCTCATCACTGTGAATAGAGAATCTGTAACATTAAAAGCTCAGAACATTCAGTTCACACTATGGAATGCATGCTCTGTTGATAAGAAGTTACAATCTGTCTCCACTTCTATAATACAAAACAAGACTGAGGTATTCGTATTGACTGAAACCTGGTTCAAGGAAAACGATAATACCATAGCAGCACGGTTTTCATCATCACTTACTGGTTATGACATATATCAGGTACCACGTTCAAAACAGAAAGGTGGAGGTACAGCTGTCATAACTAAATCTAATTTAACGTTCACAACAAATAAGAATGCAGCTTTTCAATCTTTTGAAGTCATCGATGGCAACATTATCACTTCATCAGCTATGATTCGACTAATTGTTATTTATCGACCACCAAGAGGGAATATCAACAACTTCCTGTCCGAATTCGCCACCTTGTTGGAGACTGTTATTCACTCACAAGGAGGCTGATTGTTGTCGGCGATTTCAACATCCACGTCGACAACCCCGGTGATAGAGATTCTGGAAAGTTCATCGATCTATTGGAATCTATGGGGTTGGTTCAACAGGTGATTGGTCCAACACATTTTAAGGGTCACACTCTTGATTTGGTTATCACCAGGGAAGACGACCCATGTGTTACAAACATCGAATCGGACTGGCTTCTACCATCAGACCATGCCGCTCTTCACTTTTCTACTTCTTTACAAAACCACCCCTTTGAAAGTCATCAGGTCTTCTAGAAAACTTACAAACATTAATATTAGTGAACTTCAACACAAGGTTGCTTTATCTCTACAATCGATGCTTACTGATGTGGACAGTTCCCCGACCGATCTTGTGCATGCATACGACAGTGCTCTATCTTCGGTTATTGACGAAAGTGCACCAGTCGTCAACAAGGTATTCTTGAATAAAGTTCGCGCTCCATGGTTTAATGAAGGACTGATTAAAGCACGACAAGATCTTCGCCGATTGGAAAGGCAGTGGAGAAAATCAGGTCTCGTTGTACATGAACAAATCTTTAAGTCATTCCGGACCAAATACACTGCAAGTCTTCGTGATGCGCATGCATCCTATTACAATGACCGAATCGTTGGATCTGATACAAAAGGCCTTTTTCGGATCATTGATAACATCACAGGCACGAAAGGCGCACTTGCTTCAGTCATACCGGACTTGGACCCCACTACTTTACCAGATATCTTTGCAGATTTCTTTCGCAGTAAGATTGCTAAGATACGTGAGAACTTGTCCTTTGTTCAACCATCTGACCCTGTTTCCATGTCAAGTTTCAGTCTGAGTTCTTTTGATTTGATTTCCGTCGACATTGTTAAAGGTCTTATTAGTAATTTACCTGCAAAATCATCTAAGCAGGATCCCATACCTACAGTGTTGTTGAAACAGTGTTTGTATCAAGTAGCTCCTGTTATTACACATATAATTAACCGTTCTTTTGTCACAGGTGATTTTCCTCAGTCATGTAAATCTGCAATTGTTCGACCACTGTTAAAGAAACCAGGTCTTGATAAGAATACCTTGAACAACTACAGACCAATTTCAATTAACATCAATTTCTAAGCTCATTGAAAAGGCAGCTTTACTCCAACTTAATTCATACTTATGTAGTAACAATCTGTATGCCAAATGTCAGTCGGCCTACAGACAGGGACATAGTACAGAAACTGCATTGGTACGGGTGCAGAATGATGTACTACGTGCACTTGATCGAGGGCAAGATGTTATTTTAATTCTCCTTGATCTTTCGGCAGCTTTTGACACCATTGATCATGATATCTTAGTACACAGGCTCCGTTGTAGGTTTAACATTGATGGCACTGTTTTACAGTGGATTACTTCATACTTGAGAGGTAGGACAATGAGAGTTTGTGTTGGATCAGTGGTGTCAGAGGCTCAGTCATTGGATTGTGGGTACCCCAGGGCTCTGTCCTTGGTCCTGTTCTTTTCAGTCTATACACGACACCCCTTCAGGACATTATTACAAGACATGGTTTAGAAACAATGTTCTACGCTGATGACTCCCAGCTTTATATTACTTGTTCTCATGCTTCTGTCCCCATTTCACAAATTGAAAATTGCATCGAGGAGATACGTCAGTGGATGTGTAACAACATGTTGGCTCTGAATGACAGTAAGACAGAGGTTATTAGATTTTCCTCAAAGTTTAGCAATCTGGGACGATCACGAACTTGTAATATACAGGTTGGTGAAATCAGCATCCATTCCTCTCCTGTAGTTCGTAACCTTGGTGTAATTCTAGATGCATCAGCATCCATGTCAGCCCATGTTAACATATTTGTAAATCCGCTGCATTTGCTCTATGGAAAATTGGTAAAATACGCAAACTTCTAGATAGTAATTCCACTGAAAAATTAGTTCATGCATTCATAACATCCAGGCTTGATTATTGTAACAGTTTGCTTTTGGCTTACCACATAATCAACTCAAGAATTACAATTGGTTCGAAATTCTGCTGCACGTTTGGTCACACTGACTAAGAAAGCACATCATATTCAACCTGTTCTGTATAGTTTACACTGGCTTCCGGTTCATAAGCGTATCGAGTTTAAACTTTTATGTTTAACTTACAAAGTTTTACATGACATTGCTCCTCTGTATTTGAAAGAACTTTTAAATATCCGTGTTCCTGGTCGCACTCTTCGGTCGACTGCTGAGGGTGCACTAAGTTTGCATCAGCCAATTGGTAAAACTACTTTTTATGGTTATAGGTCATTTGCTATTTCAGCTCCACAGTTGTGGAATAAGCTTCCATCTGAGTTCCGCTGTTTTAACGACTATGATGTTTTTAAATCTCATGTCAAAACTTACCTTTTTAAAGATTGTTTTTATTAGTATTTTAAATCTGTAATTTTTTAAACTTTAGCTTGGTATGTTCTGCGCCTTGAGGTGTTGTTTTTACACGGAAGGCGTTTTAAAGAAATAAATATTATTATTATTATTATTATTATTATTATAATCTTCTACGTCATTTTGTTATGGCAGTCTTTTAATCAACTAACCAAAAATCTTATTGTAGCACCTCGGGATTGCATACAATACACAGACGCTTTCAGCTGTTCAATTGGGATGTTACAACCAGAAACCTACTATAGCGCACAAGTAAGTAATATGAGGTTATTACGAAATACCCAAGGATGCACGAGGACATTGGCGCAGCGTATCGCCCGACGCGAATCGGAGGGCGATGCGAGGCGCAAATGTCCGAGTGCATCCTTTGCCGTATTTTCGTAATTACCTTATTATTATACATCTTACATTCCTGATCGGGGCATCAAAATGTCGGAGTAGTGACCGTTTTCGTGCAATGTCAACAATTTTTCTTCCGATTTTATCGCGCCAGTGTGGAACGCTTCTGCAAGTTTTGGAGTGTGTGCACTACACACATACGTACGTACAGAGCGCGCGCGATACTTGTTCTGGCACTCGTCCCAGGGGTCCCTTGAAACCGTTCTACAGTGAACGCGCAGATACAGCCGCAGGGAATGGGGCGCCTTGAAACCGTGCCGTACGGAATGGGAGCGAGTTCCATACGGCTTTTTTAGCGCACGCTAAATTCTATTGTTCTGGATGGCAGATGTATAGTAATGAATGAGATGATTGCGGTTGTGGTGATTGTTGTTGTTACTGATGCAATGTTTAAGCAAAAGTACGTCGCTGGACTAGGTTATACTCGACTCCAGATTTGACTACTATGAACAACGCACAAGATAAAATCAAAATCGAGTGTCAATTACCTACCTTTCGAGGGACTATAGTTTTATTACACCAAAATTCGTCCCTCTCTGTCATTTGACAGTGGTCTTGTTTTCTCTGCAAATTGAGCACCTACATAAGAGAATACTAACAGTTGACAGAGCCCAGCCTTACTCAACCAAGACAAAAAGCTGTAACCTCTGCATCACGGAGAAATTTCACATTCTCAACTCAGACAAGTCAACACTGCTAAACAAACATACAGAATTTCTTTCGAAGTGTAGACACAGAAGCAAATTCCTTCTCATTAACACTTGAACGTGCTAGAACAACCACCTCGTTTGCGTATACACTTGACCCTATATATAGTAGCAACGTGACCTACTGTATAGACGCTACCATAACAGTGAATTCATAAACATCATTTAGAACCCAAATAGCCTAAAGTTATGTAGTATACCATCAGTCATCAAGGATACTCTTCAGTTCCACATTTGTTTCTTCTGCAGGTATCAGCTAGAAATGGTTGCTGTTACAGTTTATGGAGTGGCATAGCCTTTACAGCGACACTTAGTTCTCCGGGTAAGTACGCTGGTTCGACGTTTTATGAATGTTTGTTTGCGCACATGAAAATTCAAGATATCAAACATGCACAAGGATAGGTTGGGAAAAAGTTATAAGCTTTCACAAAAGACAATTTTTGAGGAGGTCTAGCTTTTGACATAACACCTTAGCAATATCATTTACTGTATTTGTAAAGGTCAGAATATCAAAATAGCAAATCACAAAAAACAAAGTCCATTCCTGAATAATACGATTGTAATTTGTAAGGACTAATACCATAATGCAAATTCGATTTCATTTTTCCTACTGAGACATTTGATGTTAATACAAATTTTGTTTTGCATAGCTAAAACAACACATAAAAAAGTCAGTGATTTACATGCTGGATGTAGCACTTATAACAACTTGCATCTTTGTTATAGAGGTTGTTGTGTCGGGACTTATTCTCGTGTCTGCGGTGGTGTTTGACGATGTAATCGAATGACATGGCTCATCTCGCATGATCTAAACTTCAGTCTATCGTAATCAGCCATAAGTATACAATCCAACAATCACACAAACTAAGCAAACTTTCGTCTGGGCCGCACATTGAATCAGCGAAGTCCCTGTCATATCAACAATTTCATAGAATACGACGAAAGTAATCCGCACAATGAAAACAGTCTAGGAGTGCAACACCTGCATAATGGAAAAAGAAATACACGAAATATGCGATCCTCACACCTGACTGAATCATTTTGATATATATAGAGTCACAGATTTACATGTTATTTCGTTATAGCGACCCCTCCTAGTTCCGGATCATCTGCCGGCGGAATTGCATTTACTTCAATTATTTTGACCCTTGTTATCATACTTGTAATATTGTTCGTTCTCGGTAACCTATACACAAAACGGTAAGAACTAAGAATATATCATGCGTGCATTGATTGATAGATGGATGGATGGATGTGTATGTATGTATGTATGTATGTATGTATGTATGTATGTATGTATGTATGTATGTATGTATGTATGTATGTATGTATGTATGTATGTATGTATGTATGTATGTATGTATGTATGTATGTATGTATGTATGTATGTATGTATGTATGTATGTATGTATGTATGTATGTATGTATGTATGTATGCATGCATGCATGCATGCATGCATGTATGTATGTATGTATGTATGTGTGTGTGTGTGTGTGTGTGTGTGTGTGGTGTGTGTATGTATGTATGTATGTATGTATGTATGTATGTATGTATGTATGTATGTATGTATGTATGTATGTATGTATGTATGTATGTGTGTGTGTGTGTGTGTGTGGTGTGTATGTATGTATGTATGTATGTATGTATGTATGTATGTATGTATGTACGTATGTATGTATGTATGTATGTATGTATGTATGTATGTATGTATGTATGTATGTATGTATGTACGTACGTACGTATGTACGTACGTACGTACCTATCTATCTATCTATCTATCTATCTGTCTATCTGTTTATCTACTATGTTGTTGCTTTATTTATTTATTTATTTATTTATTTATTTATTTATTTATTTAACTATTTATTTATTTATTTATTTATTTATTTATTTATTTATTTATTTATTTATTTATTTATTTAACTATTTATTTATTTATTTATTTATTTACTTATTTTTTAAGTAATCATTTATTTCTTCATATGTTCGTTGTCAATATGTTTTTATATAACTTCGTGTGAACGTCGTTGTATATTTAAGCACTGGAAAATCATGGAAAGAAATATTTAAAAGACGTAGCAAGGACTTATCAGGTGAGCTTTTCTCATAAAGGATGTAAGTATGTCCTATATGGACAGTAAGTTACCTGCAGTATATAGTATTTGTATATATATATATATATATAGTGTGTGTATATATATATATATATATATATATATATATATATATTTATATATGTATGTATGTATGTATGTATGTATGTATGTATGTATGTATGACTCCAAAGAATATATATTAGTATATTATTTCAATCAAATTTAAATACATCAGTTACTCGTGTTTCATGCATCTCGTAGTGTTGATATTACTTATCGAACGTAAACACCACTTTAAACGGCAAGTAACGGGAGCAAGGGCGCACAATAAGGTATTACTGATGACACAGCCATTTGCCTAAACTTGGCGGAATGTTTTTAAGTCACGTGTAAACGACAGTTCATCAGGCAATTTACACTATCTGTAGCACTCTAGAGGGATTTTAGCATTAAATTTTTGAGCGATAAATTTTACATTTTCAAACCGTACTCGATGAATTGATTTCGGTGATATCTTCTGAAGGACGTCTAGGTTAACTGTGAATAGTTTTTAGAGAGAAAGGTTAACTGTGCCAGTTTCAGGCAGTCCACAGATCCGATCACGAGCGAGACGTACAACCCTTAATTGTAACACTGAGAACGTAGAAGCTTGGGATATAAAACAGTTGACATACAATGCAACACATCGATCTGTTAGATAAGCTAATTGTCGCTCCCAGCGAGCTAAAATAACAGTTGTTTAATAGTCCGAAACAAAAATACAGAAACGTATTGAAATTCAGTTAGTTTAGTTTTACATAAGAGATGGACCTGTACACACATCTTCTATAGATGAAACATCAGCTTCTGTAACAACTCTTCGATTTCAAGTTAAATTCAACTTATCAGATCCTGAAAGTAATGTATCAATAGTTAATATGGTAAGCTGAAACTTTAAGTGAAACACAGCTAAGTTAAGGAAAGGGGAGATTTTGATGTTGAGAGCCTCTATTCAATACTGTTACAAAATATTGGCTTCTTCTTGTCATCATCTGATAAAAAGTAAAAAATAAGCCAACTCTCATATGCTGAAACAATACAGTGTACACTCTACAATGTTTAACTAATAGTTTACATGCAATTGAACCTACTAAAAGACCGTATGTGTTGAGTGTACGTACTACTGAAAGAAAAGAGGGTTTCTTCTTAATGTAGTTTTGCTATTCCAAAGTACTATATAATACAATTAATTTCAAAGGATAATAATACTGATGCTTATAGTGGTTTGCGTTGCCCCATGTGCATTACACGATTTAAACATATTGTCTAAATCGAGGTGGTGCCAACACTATCAGGAGCAATTATCAGCTAAGCGGTAATATGGGTCGATCATAAAGGAATCAACTCTGCAAAAATTGAAACATTGTCAAGCAGGAGGTCAGACAGAGTCAAAACAACACCACCACACAAGTCCAAGCACTGTCAAAGTCATATCACTTGGTTTCAGGTGTAGTTGTTTTGACTACGTCGGACCTCCTGCAAGACAATATTCAACTTTGGCAGAGTTGATTTCTCTTTGATCAATAGATTGAATTCCAATGTCTAGTCCGCGTAATACCAATGCGTCAAAGTAACACTTTTCACTATTTTCGAGAGAAAACTTACCTTTCCGATCTTGCTTCCGCACGATCACGATTGCAGCGTGTGTTTACAAGAAATTTATAAAATGTCACAACTTACGTTTTGATGCGTGATGGGATAAGAAAGGTGACAAACGTAAACACCAAGTGTTTAGGAGTGCAACGCCTTGTTACAAACGATAACGTACTAACTAATCGATAACGTATCTAACCCGATAACACGTAGATAAATTTACCGATAACATATAAACTCAACCGATGACGTAATAACGATCTGACAACATGGTAACTTTTCTAACACATTAACGTAGTAAAAATTTACCGATAACATGGTAATTTTTCCTTACGATAACGCATTAAATCAACTAATAAAGTTTTTGATAAAGTGATTTATGCGAATAGATTCATAGAGAGAGCTCTATACTTGATCGATCGATCGATCAATCAATTGATCGATCGAAATATAGACTGATTGATCGATCGATGCATTGATCTATCTATCTATCTATCTATCTATCTATCTATCTATATATATACTATATATATATAATTTTTATATATATATATATATATATATATATATATATATATATATATATATATATATATATATATATATATATATATATATCTAAGTATACAGATGTCCTCGTAGGAAATTACAATGTTCGATGCTAAAGCAGAGCGTTATAAATAAAACACAAAATTACTTCAAGTACAAAGTAATGATATCTGTTACTTAAGTTGCATGCATCCTGCAATCATCAGACAGAAGACTGATGATCGCAGGATGTATGAAACTTAAGTAACAGATATCATCACTTTGTACTTGAAGTAATTTTGTGTTATATATATATATATATATATATATATATATATATATATATATATATATATATATGTATGTGTATATGTATATATGTGTGTCTGTGTGTCTGTGTCTGTGTGTGTATGTATATATATATTTGCGAGTAATTATTTTCCATTTTCTCATTTGTAGAGGATACGCAGGAGAGGCCTCAAGACGGATTTTCCAATGACGATGCTCGGTATGCCGATATAGATTACGTAATTCATGGATCCAAAGAACTTCCATCGTCTTCAAAACCTCAGAACATACAAACCGACAATGAAGAATCATTGTACACAGGTCTTGAAAGGGAAATGGTAAGATTGTTTAGCGTTCAATTGTGTTCATATTTCGTCAAAATGCCAATCACAAAGGAACAGTGCATGCGTGGGGAACATCAATTCATGTACCTAGGAATCGGTAGCAAGCATGCCTTACATTGTTGTATAGACACACTGTACATCCTGTAAGGCTATGCACATCACATCGGTTACTATCATAAACAAGTCAATGAAGTTCATTGAATTTGTATTTGATACTCTAATTGACTGTCCAATTGTGTTTTCCATGTATTCATCGATAAACTTTGTTAGAAAACTTTCTGAAATTATTGGCAGGTAATGAACATCGTATTGGTTACTATTATGAACAAGTCAATGAAGTACATATTGATTTGCATTACATACGCTTTTCAATTGTGGTGTTAATTCATATTCATCAATGAACTTTGGAAGATACAATATTGTTTTCATTGTATTCAATATGCTATTTGACTGTAACAAAAATGAGCAAATTTGTTGCTTCATTACAGCAGAGTGAGTCGGAGTACACGTCCTTGAACACTTCTGTGAGGAACACTGACACAACGGAGGCAGTATAATACCAAGAATTTCTCATAGACGTTGCTATAATTTTACCATATATCTTTGTTTGCCTGTGAAATTCAGACACAGGACTTTTATTGAACACAAAACTATTTTATCGCATTTGCTATGGTTTATCGCATTTTAACCGACATATGGTACATAATTAATTAGCGAAGAGGTCAACACATAAGACTTTCCTGCTAGACCACCAATTCAAAAAACTTCTTTACTTCTTCCCATGACGAGAAAATTCAATAACATTATGTTGTGAAACGTGATTGGGCAGGACACCCATCAGCATCGGGTATAATCGATTGTATTCTTGACGTACACAGAATTTATAGTATTCTTGATATACACAGGATTTATTAGATATTATTGTCACAGTTATATTTGTAATAATATTGTCTACTTGTTACTTTATCGTTCATATAAACTGGAAAAATGTCTATGATAAAGGTTATATCCCCTTTTTATCCAATTTTGGAGTATGAACAACTCTACGAGCGGTTCTAACAGGTTAAAAGGATATCTCCTTTTTATTACCTACTTGCGATTGCAAACACTAAAGAAGTTATCGCATTCATCATTTAGACGCAGGGGCAGTGTGAACTAATAAATATTCTTTAACGCTTACTTGAACATGTAATGATTCTGGTAACTTTTACCTAAACTGAGACTGGCAGGGATATCGAAAATGTTGTTCACATCTGAGCTCACAGATAGAGCATATCAATCGTTGGTATTTATTTATGTGTGTCCTTGATTGGAAACATTTATAATCATCACGGTGGGATACCAATTATACTCAGGCCTATTTGTATACAAAAAAGCTACATACGTAATCGATGGCAAATGAGCAAAGACGCTAATTGTGTTGTATGAACATGCTTTCGAAAGTTTATTAATCGCAATATTCTACGAGCTTGTTATCATAAGACTAAATAAATTAAAAAGAAAATTTCACTTGATTGTTTCGTACCGTGTCAGTTATGAATATATATTGTTACATTTATTGATTGAAAGATGTATTGATGTTTATGATTGTATGAATCCTTTTATTTTTTTATTCATACCTATTGGATGATTGAATGACCATGTATAGTATAATGGCCCATGCTGCGACAATGCAAAAGAGGACGACAACGGACGACGACCTCACTCTCTACCAAGTTACACCTTGACGTGGTAGAAGCTGTATCTCAGGCGATGGCGTCTGTCTAGTATGTCTACCAACAAATAAAGTCTACATCGTTGACCTACTTAGGGAACTAACACAATTAACGGCAGGGAGTTTGAAGAGAAAATGGGAGAGGCACAAACTACTTGAAAATTCCAGGTTACCATGAATTTGCCTCCAACTTTTCATTTTAATGCACATCTTACCGTCATGTCTCTCAGAATGGGGCAGACAACAATTCTAACTCTAACCCTAAACCGGTTTTCTGAGTTTATCCAACGAAACAGCTATGTTTCAATGACTGACGATCTAAAATTTGTGTTTGTGAACACTATGATGCTGATTGTAAGAGTGTGGAAATGAGAAATGACAGCAAGAGTTGACGGATACTCGATGGGCGAAGAAAAAGTAAGTTCAGGCAAATTAATCAATGTAACAGATATAGCTTGTTTTATATTGATTATTTTTCCACATTTAGCCCGGGAGGTTTATATGCATAATACATTGATATATTTCGATGAAATTTCAATATTATATTTTTTGTACACCAAACCACTTCTCTTTACCTTTTTCTAACGACTTAAATTTACGCAAGTTGCAAAACATATACAGATGCACTCAAGGAATAAAATTGCCCATAGTTTGTGCCATCAACAGCCATGCATGGTGAAATGAAATTTCTTACTCACGCACGCCCTCCTATTTAAAACATATTCCTGTGAGGTAAATTCCTGTCAATTATCAAACAGATATAATTCCACAGATAAAGCTAGTTTTGTATTGGAAAATGTTTTTCATAGTTTGCACCATAGACAACCATTTTAGGTGAAATTCCAAAATGAAATTTCAAGTATACAAATGCCCTTCTAATCACCATATTCTAATGTAGTACTTTCATATCAATTGTCAAACATGTATAAATGCACATTTATAGCTGGTGCTGTATCGAAGAAATTGTGAACTTGCTCCATAGACTGTCGTGAATAGTGAAATGACAGTTTAAGGTGAAATTCAGAAATCAGATTTCTTAACGCCTGCCAAATCACCATATCCTAGTAAATGCACAAATCTCTATCAATTGTCAACTATGTAAAACTCTGCGCAGATATAGCCAGTTGCATTAGTAAACATGACTTTCTTAGTTTGCACCAAAAATGATAGATATCAAGATAATCTCATATGTGTATAGCCTTTATTACACGGGAAGTTACAGAACTGTGGGTGCACAATAGGGGATTACTGATGTCGCACCTTTGTATGTGCTGGGCTAGAGTGTTTGAATTCTCATGTAAACGATTGTTTATCAGGGTTCAGGGGGGAAACACTATCTGCTACACACTGGGGGTGGTCGGAGCATTCAGTTATAACACCTTCTGTTTGAATATCACGGTCACACTTTACAAGGTTTTGTCTCCACTGGTAAAATCGCGGTCCTCAATGTGATCATTCCGTGGCCCGGAGAACCATAGTAAACATCGTTGCGTCAGCCTAACAGTCAGTGTGAACATCGAGTGGACATACAGTTTCCTTATATTATTACAGGATTTTGACAGTTATATTTATAAACAATTTATTTGTTTTAATAATTGAATGATTCACAGACAACATTTTCGCCTGTTGTTTGGCAACATAGTGCTGACAGTGTCCACAACCTGAAGCGAGTTGGCACACTATGCCAAGGTGACTGGACGCCGGCCATAATAGTGACAGCGAGAATCTTGGCCGCGGAATGATGTCATTAACATGTAATATAATTACCTACCAAGTTCATATTTCACCATTAGGTCAAGTTGGTTAAAACTAGTGAAGCAAAACATGTCCCACATGATGCATTTTAACAAAGGGATTTGTAGATTTGAAGGCCCCCGAAGACAGTGATACTGTAAACATGATTTTTACAGAC